>NC_092339.1:383220000-383422500 GCF_046630445.1 Rutidosis leptorrhynchoides
TCACATATAGAGTGTCTATGGTTGTTCCGAAATATATATAGATGTGTCGACATGATAGGTCGAAACATTGTATACGTGTCTATGGTATCTCAAGATTACATAATATACAATACAAGTTGATTAAGTTATGGTTGGAATAGATTTGTTACAAATTTTCACGTAGCTAAAATGAGAAAAATTATCCAATCTTGTTTTACCCATAACTTCTTCATTTTAAATCCGTTTTGAGTGAATCAAATTGCTATGGTTTCATATTGAACTCTATTTTATGAATCTAAATAGAAAAAGTATAGGTTTATAGTCGGAAAAATAAGTTACAAGTCATTTTTGTAAAGGTAGTCATTTTAGTCGAAAGAACGACGTCTAGATGACCATTTTAGAAATCATACTTCCACTTTGAGTTTAACCATAATTTTTGAATATAGTTTCATGCTCATAATAAAAATCATTTTCTCAGAATAACAACTTTTAAATCAAAGTTTATCATAGTTTTTAATTAACTAACCCAAAACAGCCCGCGGTGTTACTACGACGGCGTAAATCCGGTTTTACGGTGTTTTTCGTGTCTCCAGGTTTTAAATCATTAAGTTAGCATATCATATAGATATATAACATGTGTTTAGTTGATTTTAAAAGTCAAGTTAGAAGGATTAACTTTTGTTTGCGAACAAGTTTAGAATTAACTAAACTATGTTCTAGAGATTACAAGTTTAAACCTTCGAATAAGATAGCTTTATATGTATGAATTGAATGATGTTATGAACATCATTACTACCTTAAGTTCCTTGGATAAACCTACTGGAAAAGTGAAAAATGGATCTAGCTTCAACGGATCCTTGGATGGCTCGAAGTTCTTGAAGCAGAATCATGACACGAAAACAAGTTCAAGTAAGATCATCACTTGAAATAAGATTGTTATAGTTATAGAAATTGAATCAAAGTTTGAATATGATTATTACCTTGTATTAGAATGATAACCTACTGTAAGAAACAAAGATTTCTCGAGGTTGGATGATCACCTTACAAGATTGGAAGTGAGCTAGCAAACTTGAAAGTATTCTTGATTTTATGTAACTAGAACTTGTAGAATATATGAAGAACACTTAGAACTTGAAGATAGAACTTGAGAGAGATCAATTAGATGAAGAAAATTGAAGAATGAAAGTGTTTTTAGGTGTTTTTAGTCGTTGGTGTATGGATTAGATATAAAGGATATGTAATTTTGTTTTCATGTAAATAAGTCATGAATGATTACTCATATTTTTGTAATTTTATGAGATATTTCATGCTAGTTGCCAAATGATGGTTCCCACATGTGTTAGGTGACTCACATGGGCTACTAAGAGCTGATCATTGGAGTGTATATATCAATAGTACATACATCTAAAAGCTGTGTATTGTACGAGTACGAATACGGGTGCATACGAGTAGAATTGTTGATGAAACTGAACGAGGATGTAATTGTAAGCATTTTTGTTAAGTAGAAGTATTTTGATAAGTGTATTGAATTCTTTCAAAAGTGTATAAATACATATTAAAACACTACATGTATATACATTTTAACTGAGTCGTTAAGTCATCGTTAGTCGTTACATGTAAGTGTTGTTTTGAAACCTTTAGGTTAACGATCTTGTTAAATGTTGTTAACCCAATGTTTATAATATCAAATGAGATTTTAAATTATTATATTATCATGATATTATCATGTATGAATATCTCTTAATATGATATATATACATTAAATGTCTTTACAACGATAATCGTTACATATATGTCTCGTTTAAAAATCATTAAGTTAGTAGTCTTGTTTTTACATATGTAGTTCATTGTTAATATACTTAATGATATGTTTACTTATCATAGTATCATGTTAACTATATATATATCCATATATATGTCATCATATAGTTTTTACAAGTTTTAACGTTCGTGAATCACCGGTCAACTTGGGTGGTCAATTGTCTATATTAAACATATTTCAATTAATCAAGTCTTAACAAGTTTGATTTCTTAACATTTTAGAAACATTTAATCATGTAAATATAAATCTCAATTAATATATATAAACATGGAAAAGTTCGGGTCACTACAGTACCTACCCGTTAAATAAATTTCGTCCCGAAATTTTAAACAGTTGAAGGTGTTGACGAATCTTCTAGAAATAGATGCGGGTATTTCTTCTTCATCTGATCTTCACACTCCCAGGTGAACTCGGGTCCTCTACGAGCATTCCATCGAACCTTAACAATTGGTATCTTGTTTTGCTTAAGTTTTTTAACCTCACGATCCATTATTTCGACGGGTTCTTCGATGAATTGAAGTTTTTCGTTGATTTGGATTTCATCTAACGGAATAGTGAGATCTTCTTTAGCAAAACATTTCTTCATATTCGAGACGTAGAAAGTGTTATGTACAGCCGCGAGTTATTGAGGTAACTCAAGTCGGTAAGCTACTGGTCCGACACGATCAATAATCTTGAATGGTCCAATATACCTTGGATTTAATTTCCCTCGTTTACCAAATCGAACAACGCCTTTCCAAGGTGCAACTTTAAGCATGACCATCTCTCCAATTTCAAATTCTATATCTTTTCTTTTAATGTCAGCGTAGCTCTTTTGTCGACTTTGGGCGGTTTTCAACCGTTGTTGAATTTGGATGATCTTCTCGGTAGTTTCTTGTATAATCTCCGGACCCGTAATCTGTCTATTCCCCACTTCACTCCAAAAAATCGGAGACCTGCACTTTCTACCATAAAGTGCTTCAAACGGCGCTATCTCAATGCTTGAATGGTAGTTGTTGTTGTAGGAAAATTCTGCTAACGGTAGATGTCGATCCCAACTGTTTCCGAAATCAATAACACATGTTCGTAGCATGTCTTCAAGCATTTGTATCGTCCTTTCGCTCTGCCCATCAGTTTGTGGATGATAGGCAGTACTCATGTCTAGACGAGTTCCTAATGCTTGCTGTAATGTCTGCCAGAATCTTGAAATAAATCTACCATCCCTATCAGAGATAATAGAGATTGGTATTCCATGTCTGGAGACGACTTCCTTCAAATACAGTCGTGCTAACTTCTCCATCTTGTCATCTTCTCTTATTGGCAGGAAGTGTGCTGATTTGGTGAGACGATCAACTATTACCCAAATAGTATCAAAACCACTTGCAGTCCTTGGCAATTTAGTGATGAAATCCATGGTAATGTTTTCCCATTTCCATTCCGGGATTTCGGGTTGTTGAAGTAGACCTGATGGTTTCTGATCCTCAGCTTTGACCTTAGAACACGTCAAACATTCTCCTACATATTTAGCAACATCGGCTTTCATACCCGGCCACCAAAAATGTTTCTTGAGATCCTTGTACATCTTCCCCGTTCCAGGATGTATTGAGTATCTGGTTTTATGAGCTTCTCTAAGTACCATTTATCTCATATCTCCAAATTTTGGTACCCAAATCCTTTCAGCCCTATACCGGGTTCCGTCTTCCCGAATATTAAGATGCTTCTCCGATCCCTTGGGTATTTCATCCTTTAAATTTCCCTCTTTTAAAACTCCTTGTTGCGCCTCCTTTATTTGAGTAGTAAGGTTATTATGAATCATTATATTCATAGATTTTAATCGAATGGGTTCTCTGTCCTTCCTGCTCAAGGCATCGGCTACCACATTTGCCTTCCCTGGGTGGTAACGAATCTCAAAGTCGTAATCATTCAACAATTCAATCCACCTACGCTGCCTCATATTCAGTTGTTTCTGATTAAATATGTGTTGAAGACTTTTGTGGTCGGTATATATAATACTTTTGACCCCATATAAGTAGTGCCTCCAAGTCTTTAATGCAAAAACAACCGCGCCTAATTCCAAATCATGCGTCGTATAATTTTGTTCGTGAATCTTCAATTGTCTAGACGCATAAGCAATCACCTTCGTTCGTTGCATTAATACACAACCGAGACCTTGCTTTGATGCGTCACAATAAATCACAAAATCATCATTCCCTTCAGGCAATGACAATATAGGTGCCGTAGTTAGCTTTTTCTTCAATAACTGAAACGCTTTCTCTTGTTCATCATTCCATTCAAATTTCTTCCCTTTATGCGTTAATGTAGTCAAGGGTTTTGCTATTCTGGAAAAGTCTTGGATGAACCTTCTGTAGTAACCAGCTAGTCCTAAAAACTGGCGTATGTGTTTCGGAGTTTTCGGGGTTTCCCACTTTTCAACAGTTTCTATCTTTGCCGGATCCACCTTAATACCTTCTTTGTTCACTATGTGACCGAGGAATTGAAATTCTTCCAACCAAAATGCACACTTTGAAAACTTAGCATACAATTCTTCCTTCCTCAATACTTCTAACACCTTTCTCAAATGTTCATCGTGTTCTTGGTCATTCTTTGAGTAAATAAGTATGTCATCAATGAAAACAATGACAAACTTATCAAGGTATGGTCCACACACTCGGTTCATAAGGTCCATGAACACAGCTGGTGCATTAGTTAAACCAAACGGCATGACCATAAACTCGTAATGACCGTAACGTGTTCTGAAAGCAGTCTTTGGAATATCATCTTCTTTCACCCGCATTTGATGATATCCGGAACGTAAGTCAATCTTTGAATAAACAGACGAGCCTTGTAGTTGATCAAATAAGTCGTCGATTCTCGGTAGTGGGTAGCGGTTCTTGATGGTAAGTTTGTTCAACTCTCGGTAGTCGATACACAACCTGAATGTACCATCTTTCTTCTTGACAAACAAAACAGGAGCTCCCACGGTGATGTGCTTGGTCGAATGAAACCACGCTCTAAAAGTTCTTGTAATTGGCTTTGCAGTTCTTTCATCTCGCTGGGTGCGAGTCTGTAAGGAGCACGAGCTATTGGTGCAGCTCCTGGTACAAGATCTATTTGAAATTCAACGGATCGATGTGGGGGTAATCCCGGTAATTCTTTCGGAAATACATCGGGAAATTCTTTTGCGACGGGAACATCATTGATGCTCTTTTCTTCAGTTTGTACTTTCTCGACGTGTGCTAGAATAGCATAGCATAGCAACCTTTTCTTATTAGTTTTTGTGCCTTCAAATTACTAATAAGATGTAGCTTCGTGTTGCCCTTTTCTCCGTACACCATTAACGGTTTTCCTTTTTCTCGTATAATGCGAATTGCATTTTTGTAACAAACGATCTCTGCTTTCACTTCTTTCAACCAGTCCATACCGATTATCACATCAAAACTCCCTAACTCTACTGGTATCAAGTCAATCTTAAATGTTTCTCTAACCAGTTTAATTTCTCGATTCCGACATATATTATCTGCTGAAATTAATTTACCATTTACTAATTCGAGTAAAAATTTACTATCCAAAGGCGTCAATGGACACCTTAATTTAGCACAAAAATCTCTACTCATATAGCTTCTATCCGCACCCGAATCAAATAAAACGTAAGCAGATTTATTGTCAATAAGAAACGTACCCGTAACAAACTCCGGGTCTTCCTGTGCCTCTGCCGCATTAATATTGAAAACTCTTCCGCGGCCTTGTCCATTCGTGTTCTCCTGGTTCGGGCAATTTCTAATAATGTGGCCCGGTTTTCCACATTTATAACAAACTACATTGGCATAACTTGCTCCGACACTACTTGCTCCACCATTACTCGTTCCGACACCATTTGTTCCTTTCGTTCTATTAACCCTTGGTCCGTAGACCTCACACTTCGCCGCGCTATGACCATTTCTTTTACACTTATTGCAAAATTTGGTGCAGAACCCCGAGTGATACTTTTCACACCTTTGGCATAGCTGCTTCTGATTGTTGTTGTTGTTGTTGCGGTTATTATTGTTGTTGGGATGATTGTTGTAGTTGCTGCTGTTGTTGTTGTTGTTGTTGTTGTTGTTGTTGTTGTTGGGCCGTTTGTTGTATTTGCGATTGATGTTGCGATTGTTGGGATAATTGTTGCGATTATTGTTGTAATTGCTGTTGTTGTTATATTGGTGATTCTTATCACCGTTTTCCTCCCACTTTCTTTTGACTTGCTTCACATTGGCCTCTTCAGCAGTCTGTTCTTTAATTCTTTCTTCAATCTGGTTCACTAGTTTGTGAACCATTCTACATGCCTGTTGTATGGAGGCGGGCTAGTGTGAACTTATATCTTCTTGGATTCTTTCCGGTAATCCTTTCACAAACGCGTCGATCTTCTCTTCCTCATCTTCGAACGCTCCCGGACACAATAGGCACAATTCTGTGAATCGTCTTTCATACGTGGTAATATCAAATCCTTAGGTTCGTAACCCTCTAAGTTCTGTCTTGAGCTTATTGACCTCGGTTCTGGGACGGTACTTCTCGTTCATCAAGTGCTTGAATGCTGACCACGGTAGTGCGTACGCATCGTCTTGTCCCACTTGCTCTAGATAGGTATTCCACCATGTTAACACAGAACCTGTGAAGGTATGCGTAGCGTACTTCACTTTGTCCTCTTCAGTACACTTACTTATGGCGAACACCGATTCGACCTTCTCGGTCCACCGTTTTAATCCGATCGGTCCTTCGGTTCCATCAAATTCCAAAGGTTTGCAGGCAGTGAATTCTTTGTAGGTGCATCCTACACGATTTCCTGTACTGCTAGATCTAAGGTTATTGTTGTTATGTAGCGCAGCCTGTACTGCGGCTATGTTTGAAGCTAGAAAAGTACGGAATTCCTCTTCATTCATATTCACGGTGTGTCGAGTAGTCGGTGCCATTTCCTTCAAAATAGTCAAATGGAACAAGTTAATCATACAGAATATTAAGAGTAGTTAATAGTATTTCGTAGCATAATATGAACTCATTTATAAAAGCTTTTTCTTCATATTAGCGTTTTATAAGTTTAAATTCGGGTAGTACCTACCCGTTAAGTTCATACTTAGTAGCTAATATACAATTCAACTACTACAATTCTATATGAAAAACTGATTATAATAATATTTCGCGTTCAAACTTTTATACAATATTTTACAAACTTACAATACCGCTTATTTTACATAAAGCATGAAATATAACACACAATAACTTTGATACAAGATAGTTGTGAAGATAATTCTAGCTAGTACACAAGTCGTTCAGCAAAGGCAATAAAGACACGTAATTCATACGTCCAGAAACAAGTCATGCATTCTGGTTTTACTAGGACTACTTCCCATCCTTGGTCTTGTGGAACATAACCGTTATGGCCGTTGATAATACAGCGTGTTGTAACGTCGTTAAAGGGACGAGGGTTACATAATGTCCAACAGTCCCGTAACAATCTAAAAACCTCATTTCTTACCCCAATTACCGACTCCGTCACTTGTGGGAACGTTTTGTTTAATAGTTGTAGGCCGATGTTCTTGTTCTCACTTTGGTGAGAAGCGAACATTACTAATCCGTAAGCATAACATGCTTCTTTTATGTTGCATGTTAGCCGCTTTTTATAAATCACGAAGTCCAATATTCGGATATATTGAGTCAAAATAATTTCTTAACCCATTGCGTAAAATAGCATTTGGGTTCCCCGCAATATATGTGTCAAAGTAAACACATCGTAACTTATGGATTTCCCAATGTGATATCCCCCATATTTCGAACGAAAGCCTTTTATAAACCAAGGCATTCTTGGAACGTTCTTCGAATGTCTTACAAACTGATCTCGCCTTAAATAGTTGTACCGCAGAATTCTGACCGACTCTAGACAAGATTTCATCAATCATGTCTCCGGGTAGGTCTCTCAAAATATTGGGTTGTCTATCCATTTTGTGTTTTTATACTGTAAAATAGACAAGAGTTAGATTCATAAAAAAAATTACTTATTAATACAAGCAATTTTTACATATATCATAAAGCATAAGCACACTATATTACATATATTACACCACACGAATACAGCTATCTTATTCCGACTCGCTTGTTTCTTCTTCTTCGGTTTTGGTTCGTTTTGCCAAGTTTCTAGGGATATATGATGTTCCCCTAATACGAGCCGTCGTTATCCACATTGGTTTAGAAAAACCTGGTGGTTTAGAGGTTCCCGGGTCATTGTTACAACTTAAGGACTTCGGGGGTTGACGATACATATAAAGTTCATCGGGGTTGGAATTAGATTTCTCTATTTTTATGCCCTTTCCCTTATTATTTTCTTTTGCCTTTTTAAATTCAGTTGGGGTAATTTCTATAACATCATCGGAATTCTCGTCGGAATCCGATTCATCGGAGAATTGGTAATCCTCCCAATATTTTGCTTCCTTGGCGGAAACACCATTGACCATAATTAACCTTGGTCGGTTGGTTGAGGATTTTCTTTTACTTAACCGTTTTATTATTTCCCCCACCGGTTCTATTTCTTCATCCGGTTCCGATTCTTCTTCCGGTTCTGATTCTTCTTCTGGTTCCGACTCTTCTTCCGGTTCCTCTTCGGGAACTTGTGAATCAGTCCACGAATCATTCCAATTTACATTTGACTCTTCATTATTATTAGGTGAGTCAATGGGACTTGTTCTAGAGGTAGAAATCTATCACATAATATCAAACGCGTTAAGAGATTAATATATCACATAATATTCGCATGTTAAAAATATATAGTTTCCAACAAAATTTGTTAAGCAATCATTTTTCAAGTAGACACGGTCGAAGTCCAGACTCACTAATGCATCCTAACAAACTCGATAAGACACACTAATGCAAAATTCTGGTTCTCTAAGACCAACGCTCGGATACCAACTGAAATGTCCCGTTCTTATTGATTAAAAACGTTCCATATTAATTGATTTCGTTGCGAGGTTTTGACCTCTATATGAGACGTTTTTCAAAGACTGCATTCCTTTTGAAACAAACCATAACCTTTATTTCATCAATAAAGGTTTAAAAAGCTTTAAGTAGATTATCAAATAATGATAATCTAAAATATCCTGTTTACACACGACCATTACATAATGGTTTACAATACAAATATGTTACAACAAAATAAGTTTCTTGAATGCAGTTTTTATACAATATCATACAAGCATGGACTCCAAATCTCGTCCTTATTTAAGTATGCGACAGCGGAAGCTCTTAATAATCACCTGAGAATAAACATGCTTAAAACGTCAACAAAAATGTTGGTGAGTTATAGGTTTAACCTATATATATCAAATCATAATAATAGACCACAAGATTTCATATTTCAATACACACCCCATACATAGAGATAAAAATCATTCATATGGTGAACACCTGGTAACCGACATTAACAAGATGCATATATAAGAATATCCCCATCATTCCGGGACACCCTTCGGATATGATATAAATTTCGAAGTACTAAAGCATCCGGTACTTTGGATGGGGTTTGTTAGGCCCAATAGATCTATCTTTAGGATTCGCGTCAATTAGGGTGTCTGTTCCCTAATTCTTAGATTACCAGACTTAATAAAAAGGGGCATATTCGATTTCGATAATTCAACCATAGAATGTAGTTTCACGTACTAGTGTCTATTTTGTAAATCATTTATAAAACCTGCATGTATTCTCATCCCAAAAATATTAGATTTTAAAAGTGGGACTATAACTCACTTTCACAGATTTTTACTTCGTCGGGAAGTAAGACTTGGCCACTGGTTGATTCACGAACCTATAACAATATATACATTTACAACACTTTTAATATATTTTGATGTTTTAAGTTTATTAAGTCAGCTGTCCTCGTTAGTAACCTACAACTAGTTGTCCACAGTTAGATGTATAGAAATAAATCGATAAATATTATCTTGAATCAATCCACTACCCAGTGTATACGTATCTCAGTATTGATCACAACTCAAACTATATATATTTTGGAATCAACCTCAACCCTGTATAGCTAACTCCAACATTCACATATAGAGTGTCTATGGTTGTTCCGAAATATATATAGATGTGTCGACATGATAGGTCGAAACATTGTATACGTGTCTATGGTATCTCAAGATTACATAATATACAATACAAGTTGATTAAGTTATGGTTGGAATAGATTTGTTACAAATTTTCACGTAGCTAAAATGAGAAAAATTATCCAATCTTGTTTTACCCATAACTTCTTCATTTTAAATCCGTTTTGAGTGAATCAAATTGCTATGGTTTCATATTGAACTCTATTTTATGAATCTAAACAGAAAAAGTATAGGTTTATAGTCGGAAAAATAAGTTACAAGTCGTTTTTGTAAAGGTAGTCATTTCAGTCGAAAGAACGACGTCTAGATGACCATTTTAGAAATCATACTTCCACTTTGAGTTTAACCATAATTTTTGAATATAGTTTCATGCTCATAATAAAAATCATTTTCTCAGAATAACAACTTTTAAATCAAAGTTTATCATAGTTTTTAATTAACTAACCCAAAACAGCCCGCGGTGTTACTACGACGGCGTAAATCCGGTTTTACGGTGTTTTTCGTGTCTCCAGGTTTTAAATCATTAAGTTAGCATATCATATAGATATAGAACATGTGTTTAGTTGATTTTAAAAGTCAAGTTAGAAGGATTAACTTTTGTTTGCGAACAAGTTTAGAATTAACTAAACTATGTTCTAGTGATTACAAGTTTAAACCTTCGAATAAGATAGCTTTATATGTATGAATTGAATGATGTTATGAACATCATTACTACCTTAAGTTCCTTGGATAAACCTACTGGAAAATTGAAAAATGGATCTAGCTTCAACGGATCCTTGGATGGCTCGAAGTTCTTGAAGCAGAATCATGACACGAAAACAAGTTCAAGTAAGATCATCACTTGAAATAAGATTGTTATAGTTATAGAAATTGAACCAAAGTTTGAATATGATTATTACCTTGTATTAGAATGATAACCAACTGTAAGAAACAAAGATTTCTTGAGGTTGGATGATCAACTTACAAGATTGGAAGTGAGCTAGCAAACTTGAAAGTATTCTTGATTTTATGTAACTAGAACTTGTAGAATATATGAAGAACACTTAGAACTTGAAGATAGAACTTGAGAGAGATCAATTAGATGAAGAAAATTGAAGAATGAAAGTGTTTGTAGGTGTTTTTAGTCGTTGGTGTATGGATTAGATATAAAGGATATGTAATTTTGTTTTCATGTAAATAAGTCATGAATGATTACTCATATTTTTGTAATTTTATGAGATATTTCATGCTAGTTGCCAAATGATGGTTCCCACATGTGTTAGGTGACTCACATGGGCTACTAAGAGCTGATCATTGGAGTGTATATACCAATAGTACATACATCTAAAAGCTGTGTATTGTACGAGTACGAATACGGGTGCATACGAGTAGAATTGTTGATGAAACTGAACGAGGATGTAATTATAAGCATTTTTGTTAAGTAGAAGTATTTTGATAAGTGTATTGAATTCTTTCAAAAGTGTATAAATACATATTAAAACACTACATGTATATACATTTTAACTGAGTCGTTAAGTCATCGTTAGTCGTTACATGTAAGTGTTGTTTTGAAACCTTTAGGTTAACGATCTTGTTAAATGTTGTTAACCCAATGTTTATAATATCAAATGAGATTTTAAATTATTATATTATAATGATATCATCATGTATGAATATCTCTTAATATGATATATATACATTAAATGTCTTTACAACGATAATCGTTACATATATGTCTCGTTTAAAAATCATTAAGTTAGTAGTCTTGTTTTTACATATGTAGTTCATTGTTAATATACTTAATGATATGTTTACTTATCATAGTATCATGTTAACTATATATATATCCATATATATGTCATCATATAGTTTTTACAAGTTTTAACGTTCGTGAATCACCGGTCAACTTGGGTGGTCAATTGTCTATATGAAACATATTTCAATTAATCAAGTCTTAACAAGTTTGATTGCTTAACATGTTAGAAACATTTAATCATGTAAATATCAATCTCAATTAATATATATAAACATGGAAAAGTTCGGGTCACTACATAGGGTTTAGGGTTTAGGGTTCTATACTTGTCTCAATCCAAGTATATTGAGAAAGTTATAGAAAAGTTTAATGTTGATAAAGCAAAGACTCGTACGATGCCTTTGGGTAGCGTGATAAAGTTATCGAAGAATCAATCACCTAAAATGGAAGAAGACAAAGCGGAGATGGAAAAGGTTCCGTATAGATCGGCCGTGGGAAGTATTATGTATGCCATGGTTTGTACGAGACTGGATATAGCTCATGCATTGAGAGTTGTAAGCCGTTATATGTCTAATCCGGGGAAGGAGCATTGGGAAGCGGTTAAATGGTTGCTTAAAGGTACTTATAGTATGGGATTGTTTTTCACTAAGGGCAATGTTACACTTAGAGGTTATGCGGATGCAAATTTGGGTGGATTTGGTGATTCGGGTAAGAGTACTACGGGATATGTGTTCATGGTTGGTAAGACGGCGGTTAGTTGGATGTCTAGACTACAAAGGAGTGTTGCTTTGTCGACCACCGAGGCCGAGTATATGGCTCTTACGGAAGCTTCTAAAGAGCTTGTTTGGTTAAAGAACTTCTTGTATGAGTTTAGTAAAAGACAAGACAATTAGTGGACGTCTAAAGGATTACCAATGACATAATACCAAACTAAGAAAACAAACATAGGACTAGCCATGCAATAAAATTGAAACTGCCAAGATTTGAAATGTAGCACATCTGAATCTGCAAAGGACTAACCATGCAATAAATTTGAATCTGCAAAGGACTCAAAATGAAAAGCTTCTGGATCTGCATCATATTTACACTACTGGCCCCTGCAGTCCAAAAATTCAAAAAAGTAGCCGTTTGAGTCTGCCTTTTCACAATACCATTCACCTCAATCCAAAATCTAAAAACCTTGAACTTTTTACCCTCGAAATAATAATCAAAATCCATGAATCCTTTCTTGAATCTGCTATGCTGCTGCACCCTAACATAGATCACATTAAGCCAATGCCAGATCTTATTAAAATTCATCCAAAAGACCTCAGAATTTGCTGTGACTAAATTGATGTGAACTGCACACTTCAAAAGCCTTCTTTTGCACATTTTAGACATGGATTGTAACAGAATGCCAAACAATAACTTGAATAAACACCTTAACACCCTAAAATACCTCATTACAATATTTTGGATAGCTAGGTTGACTGAAAGTACAATCTGGTCAACATTATAGAAATTACATAACCATTGAACCTCCTGCCACTTGAAAATCATCATACTGGGAGCAATTAACTTGGTGTACCTTCTAAGAGCCCAATCAATTCTTTGACTAAAAAAGTTAAAATAAATAAAAATAGAAGTTTTGACTAGGGTTCCTGTCTGGTCAACATTTTGAGAACACACCATGTAAATACCAAAGTACCTCTTGAATATCATCATAATCCTCAAAACCAACTTGAGACACCAGTCATGACCCCAAAGTACCCTTTGACTAAAAAAGTCAACATTCACCAGAAACCCTAAAGGAGCTATCAGAGTCAAACCATAAACCCTAATCCACACATAAAAGTTATAAACCTTGCAAATAACCTCATTGCTCCATAACATCAACACATTGTGATAATAGGGTTCATCAAGATTATAGGTTTGACCCGGGTAAGTCAAACTTCTCAAAATTAGGGTTTTTAAGTGCATCAGCAAAAACCCTAGCTCATCCATCATCAACTCCCAACCCATTGTGGGCCCGCCCAGATAAAAACAGACATAGACCTCTGAACCTAGACACTGTGGGCCCCAGAACTGGTGTAGAACCCACTTATTACCCTTTTGATGCTGGTAATAGACACTTTGGCAGCCTGAGGCCTGCAGATGGATCATTAACAGCCCTACACACCATGCTTTGAAGACCCTAGGGACCTGTTTCACCACCTGCACCCCCATCTCACCTCCAAGAAAAGGGAAAAGCTCAACAATCTGCATCATGAAAAAAGTGAGACATAAAACGACACCCCTTATATCTCCTTTGAAAAGAACATATGTATTAAACCAATACATATGCACCAATGTCTCCAATCCTATATAACTGTAGCCATTCTTTAAATAGTGACACAACTTTACAAGCTTATGAACAAGAATAAGCCTGTTAATTATGAACAAATGAGACACAAGACTATGCCAACAGTTTATATGACCTACCCAAAACACCCTTATCACTCCACAATCCCCTTTATAGTGCATCAGAATCCAAAATAGGTAACAATGGTGACCTCTAGACCAAGAACCTATAACAAGAAGGTGTAATGATTGATGTGCACCTTTTAGGCCATTATATAAGTGCAAATGACCTATGTGGCAGCCTGAGGCATAAGCAAGGATCATAAACAGCACCCAAGACACCAAAGATGCATGGGAAAGCCTTCTCCTACCAGACCCTGGTCCTGTTTCACCCTGCAAATCCCCATCTCACCTCCAAAAGACAGGTTAAGCTCAACAAAAATCTTCAAGGAAAAAATGAGGCTAGTAATGACCCACCTTATAACTCCAGTAAAAAGAATATATGTACCATACCCATACATATATACCAATTTCTCCATTCCTATGCATCTGCAAAAAATAAAAAACCTATTTCTTTCTATGTAAGGCTTATGAAACAATATAAGCCTTTGAATAATTTTATTTTCAGAAATGAATTGACTGTTTTGGTGACTCAAAGCAGATGTACAAACTACCCAGCTCCACCTTATAACTCCATTACCACATTGATGAAACCAAGACTCAGAAGACAGAAGACAGACTCAAGAACCCATTATTTTGATGACATGACACAGGTTTAAAGCACCTACAGTGAATACCCACAAAGCAATGCATCTTCAATTCTTGCCTACCCAATATTGAAATGAAAGAACTTCTTCTACCCTTTCTAACAAGCAATTTCAGCAATGCCTTGCCTATTCCGCTGTTAAAAATGACAGTCTTCCATATAATCCTAAAATTAGGGTTAGGGAATTTAAAAGTGGTAAAATAAATAAAGAAAATAAAAAGACTCCACCTTATATCTCCCAGGGTTATACTAAGAGTGCTAACCTCCAGCACATTATTTTTACTCACCCAGACCCTATATTGCAACCTTATTACAAAATGTCTCAAGAAATGCAAAAAGACAGTTGACTCAGTTTGACAAGGGTTTGAGAGGACACATATATATTTAAGATTAAAAGTAAAAAAGAAGGTTGCATCTACCCATCTCCCCCTTATATCTCCAGCCCAAACCAAATGCCATGTATCCCAATACCACCAATAAAGCTTCCCATCACCAAAATTATAGATTTGAGCTAACATTTTGACTTTTTTGGTTGACCTCCATTACTTTAAACTTCCAGATACCAGCTGCAACAACAGAAAGATGAGATTTAAGGATTTAAGTCCCATGAGCCTTAATCTAATAACCTCTTCAATGTGTTTACATAAAGTACCAACATTCCTTTGACTAGCTTTGAAAAGCCTAGCATTTCTTTCCGGCCAAATGTGGTAGATAATTGCAGCCACCACCAGTCTTCTAATGATGCTCCAAATAGACTTATTGCATTTCTTGGTGGCAAGCATGGTAAACAGATCCATCCATTCAATGCCACCATTATTCACAATATCAATGACATCATCCAAATCAGCTTTGTTTCCGAAGTTATCCCACACCTCTTTAGCATACTGACATTCAATGAAAAGGTGGGTGTGTGAGTCTTTAACTTGGTTGTAGAAAGCACAAAGCTTATCATTACTAACCAGCCAACTTTCAAGTCTGTCTTGAGTACTCAATTTCTCATTAGCTGCAACCCATAGAATGAAGGCATGCCTGGGAATATTTTGAGAGAACCACACTAGTTTACTCCAATTCACTTTTTCTCTGTTAACCTTCATATCCATCCAAGCTCTACTTGTGCTATACTCATTAAGCTTACCATCATTTGAGACCCACTTAACCTCATCTCTTTGATTAACATTAATGGCAGGCATTGTGGAGAAAATATGATTATATCTCTGCATAAAAATGTCAGGCCATCTAAAAACACTGCCTTCAATGATCTCATTTATGCTGCTATTTAAAAAAAGTCCACTAGCCAGGAAATCTCTTTTAGGCATAAGTTTACATAGGGGACTAGAGGGGTGCCAGTAGTCATACCATATGGAAGTACATCTACCATCACCCAGTTTATGAAAAAAGTTGCTTCTAACAGACTCTTTGATTCTAAGAATACCTCTCCAGCTGCTAGATGCCTCCACAACTTCACCATCCATGGCCCAAAACCTTTTATTACCAATTCTATTTTCCTTGATCCATCTAACCCATATAGATTTTTTATTAGACACCAGGTTCCATATATGTTTAGTAATAAAAGTTTTATTCCATAAGTGGCTGTCTCTAATTCCCAAACCACCTTGACATTTATCATAACTTATATCCTTCCATGACACCTTGGCCACTACCCCACCTTTATCATTACCACTCCATAGGAAACTTCTCAGCATTTTCTCAATATCATAGACAACACTTTTAGGAATGACAAACATGGAAATCCAATAAACCTGGATAGAAATAAGGATAGATTTGATTAACTGAAGCCTACCTGCAAATGATAGTGATTTGTTTTTACAGTCTTGGATCCTTTTTCTAACTTTCTCAAGCAAACTTGTACAATCCTAGGCATATAATCTTGTGGAAATCAATGGAAGCCCTAAATATCTCACAGGGAAGCATCCAACTTCAAAAAAAAGGATAGATATCACTTCTTCCTGCTGCTGAACAGATACATTACCAAATAAAGTGGTGCTTTTAGCCATGTTAGGGTTTAAACCAGAGTAACTACTGAATTCATTAAGAGCATTACTCAAAATTTGGACAGACCTTGAGTCTGCATTACAAAACATCATAAAGTCATCTGCAAAATATATGTGAGTGATGCCAAGCTTTTGACATTCAGGGTGGTACTTGAAACCTTCACTCTCTTCAATCTTTCTTTTTATGCACTAGGTGAGGATCTCCATAACTAAAGTGAATAAGTATGGGGAGATAGGGTCACCTTGCCTTATGCCTCTTTTACCCTTAAAGTAACCATACTGGTCACCATTAACAGAGATGGCAAAAGAAGGTGTGGACATACAAACCATAAGCTAATTCACCATCTTTGGATGAAAACCAAAATGTTGCAATGTGCTTCTCATAAACTCCCAGTTCACAGTATCATAGGCCTTTTGAATGTCAATTTTGAAGGCACATCTACCCTTACCTTTCTTCCAGTTATAACCCCTCATCAATTCTTGAACTAGGAGGATATTATCACTTATTTGCCTTCCAAGAATAAAAGCAGATTGGTTCTCATCAACAACATCATCTAAGACACCCTTAATTCTGTTAGCTAATATCTTGCTTATGATCTTGTATAACACATTGCAGCATGAAATTGGCCTGTAATCACCCACTTTCAAAGGGCATTCAGTTTTAGGGACCAAAGCAATTAAGGTAGCATTAACCTCACCTAGAAGCCTTCCATTAACAAAAAAATCCTTCACTGCAGTAATAATCTCATCACCCACCACTGGCCATGCTGCTTTAAAGAACTTAGAATTGAAACCATCAGGACCTGGGGATTTAGACTCATCAATATCCCATAAAGTTTCTTTTATTTCTTGGTCCTCTACCATTTTAACCATAAAAGCATCAGATTCAAGATTGAGTTTGTTTTTAAAAAGGACTTCTGGTCTATCAATTTGAGAGACATCATGAGATGTGCCCAGCATGCTTTCAAAGTGTTTAACAAACTGGTCAGGCACCTCATTTCCTACAAAGCTGACCCCATTAGTATCTTGCACACACTCAATTCTGTTTCTATTGTTCCTGGATTTGATGACCTTGTGAAAGTAGGCAGTGTTAGCATCACCCTCTTTTAGCCATTGCACTTTACTCTTCTGAATCAACAACTTCTCTTCTTCAATGATGGCATCCTTATAGGCTTTAAAAAGAACACACTCATCCTCTCTTAGTTGGCTATTAAAGGGGTCATCATTAATTTGTTGATGCACCATTAAAAGGTCCTCCCTCAAAATAGCTGTTTTTTATGAACATTACCATTGATATTGTTAAGCTTTCTCATTTGCTTCTTGACCTTTTTGAGTTTAGTTACAACAGAAAACATCTTTTATCCAGGCACATGCTCACACCAAGCATCTTTAATTAGGGGCAAGAAATCAGTTTTCTCAGCAAGGTGATTGTTGAATCTGAAAGGCTTAATCTTCTTTTTGGCCATATTGGGGAAAGAGATGACAATGGGGGTATGATCTGATACACCATATGGTTGGAACTCAGCAAACACCCTAGGAAAGTGAGTAATGAGACCAGGATTACCCATAGCTCTATCAATCTTCTTCAAGACACCTATATCAGGACCTGTGGCATGGGGTTTTTAGTTCCATGTATAAAAGAGGCCTGATTGATTGATATCTTCAATCTCTATATCATTTACACATTCTCTAAAGGCACACATGGGGTTGGTTACAACAGAAGGGCCAGAACATCTATCTTTAGGGTTCAGACTGACATTAAAATCACCAATGACTAACCAAGGGCTAACTGTATGATGCATTACATTACAAGTAACTTCATTAGGATCCCAACCTACAACAATTCTAGTTCCACCCAAGCAACTAGTATTATTAGTAGCTCTATGCCAATTGCCAAACACATAATTACACACTTTGTCTAGCTTTTTAGATAAAACCCTAGTTTCCACTATACAGCAGACACTACAATTACTATTCCTTATGAGTTTTTTGACTTCATCTTGTTTAGAGGTAGGATTCATACCTCTAATATTCCAACAGGCTAGCTTAAACATTGAGAACAAGTTTAGGGTGGGACCCATCTCCATTCACAATACCATCACAAGAATTCATGTCAACATCCTTCATCAGAGTGGCTGTACCATCATTTTCAGATAACACATCCTCCTCATCAGAATCATCACAGGTACCAGGCTTAAAAAAGTCAATACCTTGTTTTTTACATAAAAATTGGAAAAATTCTTTATCTTCTTTGGACCAGGTATTGACAGTTAGACCTGATCGTAGTAATTTAGGGTTAGCACATGATTTAAGGTAGTCCTTTCTAGATTCCCACAGCTTCCATTCCACGTCATATTCATCTTCAATTTCCTCATCTTCTGATTCATCAACTAATACCCCAAACTTATTTTGCTTAAAAGAACCTGCTTTCTTGTTATCATTCCCATCCATAATACCTTTACCTCTATCCTTGTTACCTTCTATATTACCATTTTCCCCAATTCCACTAGATTTACTATCCTTATTATTACCCTTTTGCAGCATTACTCTTAGACTTATTCCCACCTATATTATTTCCCTTGTTACTATTCTCACTTGGTACATCACTTTTATTACCATTATCATTCTTCTCTCCTATCTTTATGCCACTGCTACTGTTCTTTTCACCCACCTTGAGCCAAGCACCCCCATTATTCTTGTTTCTGCTATTGTAAGTGAAATTCCCACCACTTTTACTGGTACTAGCCTGCTTATCAATTGCTTTGCTGTTGCTTCCACTAGCCTGCCCTTGTAGTTGAGTACCTGTTGCATTACCTTTACTGTTACCATTCTTGTTGGGCATTTGAACTTGTTTGAGGATTGGTTTGCGGTCAGCACTCTTAATGACTTTGTTGTTTCTACCCATGGTTTGCCATCCTTCATCAGCTTTTTCTTTTAGTCTCTCTTCTTTTAACCTCTCTTCATCTGCTTGCTTTCTCTTGATATCCAATTCTTCTTCAGTTAATGGCCTACTTCTACAAATACCATAGTCATGGCCAAAAACCTTACAATGTGAACACCTGACAGGTTTCCATTGATATCCTAGTTTAATTTTGTAGTGACCCGAACTTTTCCATGTTTATATATATTAATTTAGATTGATATTTACATGATTAAATGTTTCCAACATGTTAAGCAATCAAACTTGTTAAGACTTGATTAATTGAAATATGTTTCATATAGACAATTGACCACCCAAGTTGACCGGTGATTCACGAACGTTAAAACTTGTAAAAACTATATGATGACATATATATGGATATATATATATATATATATATATATATATATATATATATATATATATATATATATATAGTTAACATGATACTATGATAAGTAAACATATCATTAAGTATATTAACAATGAACTACATATGTAAAAACAAGACTACTAACTTAATGATTTTTAAACGAGACATATATGTAACGATTATCGTTGTAAAGACATTTAATGTATATATATCATATTAAGAGATATTCATACATGATAATTTAAAATCTCATTTGATATTATAAACATTGGGTTAACAACATTTAACAAGATCGTTAACCTAAAGGTTTCAAAACAACACTTACATGTAACGACTAACGATGACTTAACGACTCAGTTAAAATGTATATACATGTAGTGTTTTAATATGTATTTATACACTTTTGAAAGACTTCAATACACCTATCAAAATACTTCTACTTAACAAAAATTCTTACAATTACATCCTCGTTCAGTTTCATCAATAATTCTACTCGTATGCACCCGTATTCGTACTCGTACAATACACAGCTTTTAGATGTATGTACTATTGGTATATACACTCCAATGATCAGCTCTTAGCAGCCCATGTGAGTCACCTAACACATGTGGGAACCATCATTTGGCAACTAGCATGAAATATCTCATAAAATTACAAAAATATGAGTAATCATTCATGACTTATTTACATGAAAACAAAATTACATATCCTTTATATCTAATCCATACACCAACGACCAAAAACACCTACAAACACTTTCATTCTTCAATTTTCTTCATCTAATTGATCTATCTCAAGTTCTATCTTCCAGTTCTAAGTGTTCTTCATATATTCTACAAGTTCTAGTTACATAAAATCAAGAATACTTTCAAGTTTGCTAGCTCACTTCCAATCTTGTAAGGTGATCATCCAACCTCAAGAAATCTTTGTTTCTTACAGTAGGTTATCATTCTAATACAAGGTAATAATCATATTCAAACTTTGGTTCAATTTCTATAACTATAACAATCTTATTTCAAGTGATGATCTTACTTGAACTTGTTTTCGTGTCATGATTCTGCTTCAAGAACTTCGAGCCATCCAAGGATCCATTGAAGCTAGATATATTTTTCTCATTTCCAGTAGGTTTATCCAAGGAACTTTAGGTAGTAATGATGTTCATAACATCATTCGATTCATACATATAAAGCTATCTTATTCGAAGGTTTAAACTTGTAATCACTAGAACATAGTTTAATTAATTCTAAACTTGTTCGCAAACAAAAGTTAATCCTTCTAACTTGACTTTTAAAATCAACTAAACACATGTTCTATATCTATATGATATGCTAACTTAATGATTTAAAACTCGGAGACACGAAAAACACCGTAAAACCGGATTTACGCCGTCGTAGTAACACCGCGGGCTGTTTTGGTTTAGTTAATTAAAAACTATGATAAACTTTGATTTAAAAGTTGTTATTCTGAGAAAATGATTTTTATTATGAACATGAAACTATATCCAAAAATTATGGTTAAACTCAAAGTGGAAGTATGTTTTCTACAATGGTCATCTAGACGTCGTTCTTTCGACTGAAATGACTACCTTTACAAAAATGACTTGTAACTTATTTTTCCGACTATAAACCTATACTTTTTCTGTTTAGATTCATAAAATAGAGTTCAATATGAAACCATAGCAATTTGATTCACTCAAAACGGATTTAAAATGAAGAAGTTATGGGTAAAACAAGATTGGATAATTTTCTCATTTTAGCTACGTGAAAATTGGTAACAAATCTATTCCAACCATAACTTAATCAACTTGTATTGTATATTATGTAATCTTGAGATACCATAGACACGTATACAATGTTTCGACCTATCATGTCGACACATCTATATATATTTCGGAACAACCATAGACACTCTATATGTGAATGTTGGAGTTAGCTATACAGGGTTGAGGTTGATTCCAAAATATATATAGTTTGAGTTATGATCAATACTGAGATACGTATACACTGGGTCGTGGATTGATTCAAGATAATATTTATCAATTTATTTCTGTACATCTAACTGTGGACAACTAGTTGTAGGTTACTAACGAGGACAGCTGACTTAATAAACTTAAAACATCAAAATATATTAAAAGTGTTGTAAATATATTTTGAACATACTTTGATATATATGTATATATTGTTATAGGTTCGTGAATCAACCAGTGGCCAAGTCTTACTTCCCGACGAAGTTAAAATCTGTGAAAGTGAGTTATAGTCCCACTTTTAAAATCTAATATTTTTGGGATGAGAATACATGCAGGTTTTATAAATGATTTACAAAATAGACACAAGTACGTGAAACTACATTCTATGGTTGAATTATCGAAATCGAATATGCCCCTTTTTATTAAGTCTGGTAATCTAAGAATTAGGGAACAGACACCCTAATTGACGCGAATCTTAAAGATAGATCTATTGGGCCTAACAAACCCCATCCAAAGTACCGGATGCTTTAGTACTTCGAAATTTATATCATATCCGAAGGGTTTCCGGAATGATGGGGATATTCTTATATATGCATCTTGTTAATGTCGATTACCAGGTGTTCACCATATGAATGATTTTTATCTCTATGTATGGGATGTGTATTGAAATATGAAATCTTGTGGTCTATTATTATGATTTGATATATATAGGTTAAACCTATAACTCACCAACATTTTTGTTGACATTTTAAGCATGTTTATTCTCAGGTGATTTTTAAGAGCTTCCACTGTCGCATACTTAAATAAGGACAAGATTTGGAGTCCATGCTTGTATGATATTGTGTAAAAACTGCATTCAAGAAACTTATTTTGTTGTAACATATTTGTATTGTACACCATTATGTAATGGTGGTGTGTAAACAGGATATTTTAGATTATCATTATTTGATAATCTACGTAAAGCTTTTTAAACCTTTATTGATGAAATAAAGGTTATGGTTTGTTTTAAAATGAATGCAGTCTTTGAAAAATGTCTCATATAGAGGTCAAAACCTCGCAACGAAATCAATTAATATGGAAGGTTTTTAATCAATAAGAACGGGACATTTCAGTTGGTATCCGAGCGTTGGTCTTAGAGAATCAGAATTTTGCATTAGTGTGTCTTATCGAGTTTGTTAGGATGCATTAGTGAGTCTGGACTTCGACCGTGTTTACTTGAAAAATGATTGCTTAACAAATTTTGTTGGAAACTATATATTTTTAACATGTGAATATTATGTGATATATTAATCTCTTAACGCGTTTGATATTATGTGATAGATGTCTACCTCTAGAACAAGTCCCATTGACTCACCTAATAATAATGAAGAGTCAAATGTAAATTGGAATGATTCGTGGACTGATTCACAAGTTCCCGAAGAGGAACCGGAAGAAGAGTCGGAACTGGAAGAAGAATCGGAACCGGAAGAAGAATCGGAACCGGATGAAGAAATAGAACCGGTGGGGGAAATAATAAAATGGTTAAGTAAAAGAAAATCCTCAACCAACCGACCAAGGTTAATTATGGTCAATGGTGTTTCCGCCAAGGAAGCAAAATATTGGGAGGATTACCAATTCTCCGATGAATCGGATTCCGACGAGAATTCCGATGATGTTATAGAAATTACCCCAACTGAATTTAAAAAGGCAAAAGAAAATAATAAGGGAAAGGGCATAAAAATAGAGAAATCTAATTCCAACCCCGATGAACTTTATATGTATCGTCAACCCCCGAAGTCCTTAAGTTGTAACAATGACCCGGGAACCTCTAAACCACCAGGTTTTTCTAAACCAATGTGAAAAACGACGGCTCGTATTAGGGGAACATCATATATCCCTAGAAACTTGGCAAAACGAACCAAAACCGAAGAAGAAGAAACAAGCAAGTTGGAATAAGATAGTTGTATTCGTGTGGTGTAATATATGTAATATAGTGTGCTTATGCTTTATGATATATGTAAAAATTGCTTGTATTAATAAGTATTTTTTTTATGAATCTAACTCTTGTCTATTTTACAGTATAAAAACACAAAATGGATAGACAACCCAATATTTTAAGAGACCTACCCTGAGACATGATTGATGAAATCTTGTCTAGAGTCGGTCAGAATTCTTCGGCACAACTATTTAAGGCGAGATCAGTTTGTAAGACATTCGAAGAACGTTCCAAGAATGCCTTGGTTTATAAAAGGCTTTCGTTCGAAAGATGGGGGATATCACATTGGGAAATTCATAAGTTACGATCTGTTTACTTTGACGCATATATTGCGGGGAACCCAAGTGCTATTTTACGCAATGGGTTAAGAAATTATTTTGACTCAATATATCCGAATATTGGACTTCGTGATTTAGAAAAAGTGGCTAACATGCAACATAAAGAAGCATGTTATGCTTACGGATTAGTAATGTTCGCTTCTCACCAAAGTGAGAACAAGAACATCGGGCTACAACTATTAAACAAAACGTTCCCACAAGTGACAGTCGGTAATTGGGGTAAGAAATGAGGTTTTTAGATTGTTACGGGACTGTTGGACATTACGTAACTCTCTTCCCTTTGACGACGTTACAACACAATATCTTATCAACGGCCATAACGGTTATGTTCCACAAGACCAAGGATGGGAAGTAATCCTAGTAAAACCAGAATGCATGACTTGTTTCTGGACGTATGAATTACGTGTCTTTATTGCCTTTGCTGAACGACTTGTGTACTAGCTAGAATTATCTTCACAACCATCTTGTATCAAATTTATTGTGTGCTATATTTCATGCTATATGTAAAATAAGCGAGATTGTAAGTTTGTAAAATATTGTGTAAAAGTTTGAACGTGAAATATTATTATAATCAGTTTTTCATATAGAATTGTAGTAGTTGAATGGTATATTAGCTACTAAGTATGAACTTAACGGGTAGGTACTACCCGAATTTAAACTTATAAAACGCTAATATGAAGAAAAAGCTTTTATAAATGAGTTCATATTATGCTACGAAATACTATTAACTACTCTTAATATTCTGTATGATTAACTTGTTCCATTTGACTATTTTGAAGGAAATGGCACCGACTACTCGACACACCGTGAATATGAATGAAGAGGAATTCCGTACTTTTCTAGCTTCAAACATAGCCGCAGTACAGGCTGCGCTACATACCAACAATAACCTTGGATCTAGCAGTACAGGAAATCGTGTAGGATGCACCTACAAAGAATTCACTGCCTGCAAACCTTTGGAATTTGATGGAACCGAAGGACCGATCGGATTGAAACGGTGGACCGAGAAGGTCGAATCGGTGTTTGCCATAAGTAAGTGTACTGAAGAGGACAAAGTGAAGTACGCTACGCATACCTTCACAGGTTCTGCGTTAACATGGTGGAATACCTATCTAGAGCAAGTGGGACAAGACGATGCGTAAGCACTACCGTGGTCAGCATTCAAGCACTTGATGAACGAGAAATACCGTCCGAGAACCGAGGTCAATAAGCTCAAGACAGAACTTAGAGGGTTACGAACCCAAGGAATTAATATTACCACGTACGAAAGACGATTGACAGAATTGTGCCTATTGTGTCCGGGAGCATTCGAAGATGAGGAAGAGAAGATCGACGCGTTTGTGAAAGGATTACCGGAAGAATCCAAGAAGATATAAGTTCACACGAGCCCGCCTCCATACAACAGGCATGTAGAATGGCTCACAAACTAGTGAACCAGATTGAAGAAAGAATTAAAGAACAGACTGCTGAAGAGGCCAATGTAAAGCAAGTCAAAAGAAAGTGGGAGGAAAACGGTGATAAGAATCACCAATACAACAACAACAGCAATTACAACAATAATCGTAACAATTATCCCAACAATCGCAACATCAATCGCAACTAGAACAAACGGCCCAACAACAACAACAACAAAAATAATAACAACAACAACAACAACAACAACAACAACAACAACAACAACAACAACAACAACAACAACAACAACAACAACAACAACAACAGCAACTACAACAATCATCCCAACAACAATAATAATCGCAACAATAACAACAATCAGAAGCAGCTATGCCAAAGGTGTGAAAAGTATCACTCGGGGTTCTGCACCAAATTTTGCAACAAGTGTAAAAGAAATGGTGATAGCGCGGCGAAGTGTGAGGTCTACGGACCAGGGGTTAATAGAACGAAAGGAACAAATGGTGTCGGAACGAGTAATGGTGGAGCAAGTAGTGTCGGAGCAAGTTATGCCAATGTAGTTTGTTATAAATGTGGAAAATCGGGCCACATTATTTGAAATTGCCCGAACCAGGAGAACACGAATGGACAAGGCCGCGGAAGAGTTTTCAATATTAATGCGGCAGAGGCACAGGAAGACCCGGAGCTTGTTACGGGTACATTTCTTATTGACAATAAATCTGCTTACGTTTTATTTGATTCGGGTGCGGATAGAAGCTATATGAGTAGAGATTTTTGTGCTAAATTAAGTTGTCCATTGACGCCTTTGGATAGTAAATTTTTACTCGAATTAGCAAATGGTAAATTAATTTCAGCAGATAATATATGTCGGAATCGAGAAATTAAACTGGTTAACGAAACATTTAAGATTGATTTGATACCAGTAGAGTTAGGGAGTTTTGATGTGATAATCGGTATGGACTGGTTGAAAGAAGTGAAAGCAGAGATCGTTTGTTACAAAAATGCAATTCGCATTATACGAGAAAAAGGAAAACCCTTAATGGTGTACGGAGAAAAGGGCAACACGAAGCTACATCTTATTAGTAATTTGAAGGCACAAAAACTAATAAGAAAAGGTTGCTATGCTGTTCTAGCACACGTCGAGAAAGTACAAACTGAAGAAAAGAGCATCAATGATGTTTCCATTGCAAAAGAATTTCCCGATGTATTTCCGAAAGAATTACCGGGATTACCCCCACATCGATCCGTTGAATTTCAAATAGATCTTGTACCAGGAGCTGCACCAATAGCTCGTGCTCCTTACAGACTCGCACCCAGCGAGAAGAAAGAACTGCAAAGCCAATTATAAGAACTTTTAGAGCGTGGTTTCATTCGACCAAGCACATCACCGTGGGGAGCTCCTGTTTTGTTTGTCAAGAAGAAAGATGGTACATTCAGGTTGTGTATCGACTACCGAGAGTTGAACAAACTTACCATCAAGAACCGCTACCCACTACCGAGAATCGAAGACTTATTTGATCAACTACAAGGCTCGTCTGTTTATTCAAAGATTGACTTACGTTCCGGGTATCATCAAATGCGGGTGAAAGAAGATGATATTCCAAAGACTGCTTTCAGAACACGTTACGGTCATTACGAGTTTATGGTCATGCTGTTTGGTTTAACTAATGCACCAGCTGTGTTCATGGACCTTATAAACCAAGTGTGTGGACCATACCTTGACAAGTTTGTCATTGTTTTCATTGATGACATACTTATTTACTCAAAGAATGACCAAGAACACGGTGAACATTTGAGAATGGTGTTAGAAGTATTGAGGATGGAAGAATTGTACGCTAAGTTTTCAAAGTGTGCATTTTGGTTGGAAGAAGTTCAATTCCTCGGTCACATAGTGAACAAAGAAGGTATTAAGGTGGATCCGGCAAAGATAGAAACTGTTGAAAAGTGGGAAACCCCGAAAACTCTGAAACACATACGCCAGTTTTTAGGACTAGCTGGTTACTACAGAAGGTTCATCCAAGACTTTTCCAGAATAGCAAAACCCTTGACTGCATTAACGCATAAAGGGAAGAAATTTGAATGGAATGATGAACAAGAGAAAGCGTTTCAGTTATTGAAGAAAAAGCTAACTACGGCACATATATTGTCATTGCCTGAAGGGAATGATGATTTTGTGATTTATTGTGACGCATCAAAGCAAGGTCTCGGTTGTGTATTAATGCAACGAACGAAGGTGATTGCTTATGCGTCTAGACAATTGAAGATTCACGAACAAAATTATACGACGCATGATTTGGAATTAGGCACGGTTGTTTTTGCATTAAAGACTTGGAGGCACTACTTATATGGGGTCAAAAGTATTATATATACCGACCACAAAAGTCTTCAACACATATTTAATCAGAAACAACTGAATATGAGGCAGGGTAGGTGGATTGAATTATTGAATGATTACGACTTTGAGATTCGTTACCACCCGGGGAAGGCAAATGTGGTAGCCGATGTCTTGAGCAGGAAGGACAGAGAACCCACTCGAGTAAAATCTATGAATATAATGATTCATAATAACCTTACTACTCAAATAAAGGAGGCGCAACAAGGAGTTTTAAAAGAGGGAAATTTAAAGGATGAAATACCCAAAGGATCGAAGAAGCATCTTAATATTTGGGAAGACGGAACCCGGTATAGGGCTGAAAGGATTTGGGTACCAAAATTTAGAGATATGAGAGAAATGGTACTTAGAGAAGCTCATAAAACCAGATACTCAATACATCCTGGAACGGGGAAGATGTACAAGGATCTCAAGAAACATTTTTGGTGGCCGGGTATGAAAGCCGATATTGCTAAATACATAGGAGAATGTTTGACGTGTTCTAAGGTCAAAGCTGAGCATCAGAAACCATCAGGTCTACTTCAACAACCCGAAATCCCAGAATGGAAATGGGAAAACATTACCATGGATTTTATCACTAAATTGCCAAGGACTACAAGTGGTTTTGATACTATTTGGGTAATAGTTGATAGTCTCACCAAATCAGCACACTTCCTGCCAATAAGAGAAGATGACAAGATGGAGAAGTTAGCACGACTGTATTTGAAGGAAGTCGTCTCCAGACATGGAATACCAATCTCTATTATCTCTGATAGGGATGGTAGATTTATTTCAAGATTCTGGCAGACATTACATCAAGCATTAGGAACTCGTCTAGACATGAGTACTACCTATCATCCATAAACTGATGGGCAGAGTGAAAGGACGATACAAACGCTTGAAGACATGCTACGAGCATGTGTTATTGATTTCAGAAACAGTTGGGATCGACATCTACCGTTAGCAGAATTTTCCTACAACAACAGCTACCATTCAAGCATTGAGATGGCGCTGTTTGAAGCACTTTATGGTAGAAAGTGCAGGTCTCCGATTTGTTGGAGTGAAGTGGGGGATAGACAGATTACGGGTCCGGAGATTATACAAGAAACTACCGAGAAGATCATCCAAATTCAACAACGGTTGAAAACCGCCCAAAGTCGACAAAAGAGTTACGCTGACATTAAAAGAAAAGATATAGAATTTGAAATTAGAGAGATGGTCATGCTTAAAGTTGCACCTTGGAAAGGCGTTGTTCGATTTGGTAAATGAGGGAAATTAAATCCAAGGTATATTGGACCATCAAGATTATTGATCGTGTCGGACCAGTAGCTTACCGACTTGAGTTACCTCAACAACTCGCGGCTGTACATAACACTTTCCAGGTCTCGAATTTAAAGAAATATTTTGCTAAAGAAGATCTCACTATTCCGTTAGATGAAATCCAAATCAACGAAAAACTTCAATTCATCGAAGAACCCGTCGAAATAATGGATCGTGAGGTTAAAAGACTTAAGCAAAACAAGATACCAATTGTTAAGGTTCGATGGAATGCTCGTAGAGGATCCGAGTTCACCTGGGAGCGTGAAGATCAGATGAAAAAGAAATACCCGCATTTATTTCCAGAAGATTCGTCAACACCTTCAACAGCTTAAAATTTCGGGACGAAATTTATTTAACGGGTAGGTACTGTAGTGACCCGAACTTTTCCATGTTTATATATATTAATTGAAATTGATATTTACATGATTAAATGTTTTCAACATGTTAAGCAATCAAACTTGTTAAGACTTGATTAATTAAAATATGTTTCATATAGACAATTGACCACCCAAGTTGACCGGTGATTCACGAACGTTAAAACTTTTAAAAACTATATGATGACATATATATGGATATATATATATATATATATAGTTAACATGATACTATGATAATTAAACATATCATTAAGTATATTAACAATGAACTACATATGTAAAAACAAGACTACTAACTTAATGATTTTTAAACGAGACATATATGTAACGATTATCGTTGTAAAGACATTTAATGTATATATATATATCATATTAAGAGATATTCATACATGATAATTTAAAATCTCATTTGATATTATAAACATTGGGTTAACAACATTTAACAAGATCGTTAACCTAAAGGTTTCAAAACAACACTTACATGTAACGACTAACGATGACTTAACGACTCAGTTAAAATGTATATACATGTAGTGTTTTAATATGTATTTATACACTTTTTAAAGACTTCAATACACTTATCAAAATACTTCTACTTAACAAAAATTCTTACAATTACATCCTCGTTCAGTTTCATCAACAATTCTACTCGTATGCACCCGTATTCGTACTCGTACAATACACAGCTTTTAGATGTATGTACTATTGGTATATACACTCCAATGATCAGCTCTTAGCAGCCCATGTGAGTCACCTAACACATGTTGGAACCATCATTTGGCAACTAGCATGAAATATCTCATAAAATTACAAAAATATGAGTAATCATTCATGACTTATTTACATGAAAACAAAATTACATATCCTTTATATCTAATCCATACACCAACGACCAAAAACACCTACAAACACTTTCATTCTTCAATTTTATTCATCTAATTGATCTCTCTCAAGTTCTATCTTCCAGTTCTAAGTGTTCTTCATATATTCTACAAGTTCTAGTTACATAAAATCAAGAATACTTTCAAGTTTGCTAGCTCACTTCCAATCTTGTAAGGTGATCATCCAACCTCAAGAAATCTTTGTTTCTTACAGTAGGTTATCATTATAATACAAGGTAATAATCATATTCAAACTTTGGTTCAATTTCTATAACTATAACAATCTTATTTCAAGTGATGATCTTACTTGAACTTGTTTTCGTGTCATGATTCTACTTCAAGAACTTCAAGCCATCCAAGGATCCATTGAAGCTAGATCCATTTTTCTCATTTCCAGTAGGTTTATCCAAGGAACTTAAGGTAGTAATGATGTTCATAACATCATTCGATTCATACATATTAAGCTATCTTATTCGAAGGTTTAAACTTGTAATCACTAGAACATAGTTTAATTAATTCTAAACTTGTTCGCAAACAAAAGTTAATCCTTCTAAATTGACTTTTAAAATCAACTAAACACATGTTCTATATCTATATGATATGCTAACTTAATTATTTAAAACCTGGAGACACGAAAAACACCGTAAAACCGGATTTACGCCGTCGTAGTAACACCGCGGGCTGTTTTGGGTTAGTTAATTAAAAACTATGATAAACTTTGATTTAAAAGTTGTTATTCTGAGAAAATGATTTTTATTATGAACATGAAACTATATCCAAAAATTATGGTTAAACTCAAAGTGGAAGTATGTTTTCTAAAATGGTCATCTAGACGTCGTTCTTTCGACTGAAATGACTACCTTTACAAAAACGACTTGTAACTTATTTTTCCGACTGTAAACCTATACTTTTTCTGTTTAGATTCATAAAATAGAGTTCAATATGAAACCATAGCAATTTGATTCACTCAAAACGGATTTAAAATGAAGAAGTTATGGGTAAAACAAGATTGGATAATTTTTCTCATTTTAGCTACGTGAAAATTGGTAACAAATCTATTCCAACCATAACTTAATCAACTTGTATTGTATATTATGTAATCTTGAGATACCATAGACACGTATACAATGTTTCGACCTATCATGTCGACACATCTATATATATTTCGGAACAACCATAGACACTCTATATGTGAATGTTGGAGTTAGCTATACAGGGTTGAGGTTGATTCCAAAATATATATAGTTTGAGTTGTGATCAATACTGAGATACGTATACACTGGGTCGTGGATTGATTCAAGATAATATTTATCGATTTATTTCTGTACATCTAACTGTGGACAACTAGTTGTAGGTTACTAACGAGGACAGCTGACTTAATGTAAGACCCGAATAATTGTAGTGTACATGTGTGTATATAAGTTACTCAGTTTTGGGGTTTTGGTTGCACATAATTAAAAAGAGAAAAGATGCTGAACTGGGAGGTCGCGCGCCGCGCGGCTAGGTGGCGCGCCGCGCCATCTGTCTGCGACAGATTCCCCTTTTCTTTTTAATTAGATATTTTGAGGGCATTTTGGTAAAATCACCTTGGGGTCCGAATTTAATGCCTTAGATCAGTTTTGGGAGCTCATTAACTCCATTCACAACCACCTTATCCTCTCCAATTCAATTCTAGTGAGAGAGTGCATTTCTTGAGTGAGAAAGCTTCATTAAAGGGTAAAGGAGGTTAAATCGGGTCTTAGTGCGAGTTCTAAAGTCGTTCATCTAGTCGCTAGCTACGTAGTGATTGTGTTGGTAAGTTCTAAAACCTAGATTCTTACTTTAATTGCATTAAGGGTTAGGGTTTGGGTTAGTGATGCACACAAAACCCACTTGCTAGTAATTTGAGGGTTTTGGGTGAATTTGGGTCATGTAGACTCAAAGGTAACTAATTAGGGTTTTCAAAGTGTTAATTTATGTTTATGAACCTAATTAGTTAGTTAAAGTATTAGAACACTTCAATGATATGTAAATGGGTGTTAATTGGGCATGGATGACCCAAATGGGTGTGTTGACCTTGAAATGGGTCAAATGGGTCTTTAATGACCTAAGTGGTCTTGCATGTGTGAAAATGAGTTAAATTGGTGATTTAAAAATGTAATAAGACCATATTTGACTAGAGTTAGGGTTTTTGGCGAAGTTGACCCATTATTAGGGTTAATGGTGCAAAATGGGTCGGGATTGCACTTTGGGTCAAAATGACTTAGGAATGGTGAAAGAATTGGTTGACCGACTTGAGTTGCGTTTAATGAGGTGTATGATATGATAGGTACGTTACTTTGAGGTCTTGCAAGCTCGGGTATCTTTTCACAAGACTTTGAGGTGAGTGGAATAATTATATGTGTAGGTATATAATGTATCTATTTGTTGTAGCGTGAAATGTGTAGTGTCGAGGTGTTAAGACACCACGTTTCACGTGAAGAGTGTAGCATCGAGGTGTTAAGATGCCACTCGGGTGTAGCATCGAGGTGTTAAGATGCCACCTAGGAGTGTAGTGTCGAGGTGTTAAGACACCACTCCATAAAAATAATGAGTGATGCATCGAGGTGTTAAGATGCCACTCAGGGTAATGTGCCGAGGTGTTAAGGTGCCACCCTAGGGGTTAGTGGTGCGAGGTGTTAAGTGCCCTAACGGATGTTATGAACACTGATGGCGTTTTCGCGAGCGCCGTTCCCTTGTACTATTGGTTAACCTTGGTTATTTGTGTTGTAAGCATATTATATTATTCGAGTTATATTTATATGCGGATGTTATGCTAGCTTGGGGGTATTGGTGAATTATAGCTTGTTATTGCGACGATAAGCTAATGTTGTTTGCTAGCATGTTTGCGGTTGTGTAAGTGTATGCAAGTAGGTATAATTATATATGTATTCGTATAATTATTGCATTCACTAAGCTTTGCTTACCCTCTCATTGTTTACCATTTTATAGGTTCGGTTTTGGACAAGGGTAAGGGCATCGTTTTGGACTAGAGATCCCGCTTGATGCTTGGGGACGCTTTTGGCTTTAGTAGCTCTTGGAGTTTGACCGATAGTTGGGTAGTTTAATACCAAACGCCATGCTCATTGTGTAGTTTGGAACTTAAACTTTTTGGTGGTCGAAACTCGTAAATTGTATTAAACTCGTAAAACGGTCGATGTGGGCCCCGCCTGTAAAACATTGATTTTATATTTGAAACAAGTTAGTTTTACATATTTGGATGTATGGTAAAAAGCGTTTCGTCTAAAAGTGTCGGGAACTAGTCAATCTTTTTCGCATTTTGAGACTTTCCGGACAGTCCACTTTGGCGCGCCGCGCCCCTACCTGGCGCGCCGCGCGGGTATGCTGCACAGGAAAAAAAAAATTATTTTGTATTTTCGCGTGGTTTAGTCGAGGGTTGGTTTGGGTTGTTACACTTAATAAACTTAAAACATCAAAATATATTAAAAGTTTTGTAAATATATTTTGAACATACTTTGATATATATGTATATATTGTTATAGGTTCGTGAATCAACCAGTGGTCAAGTCTTACTTCCCGACGAAGTAAAAATCTGTGAAAGTGAGTTATAGTCCCACTTTTAAAATCTAATATTTTTGAGAAGAGAATACATGCAGATTTTATAAATGATTTACAAAATAGACACAAGTACGTGAAACTACATTCTATGGTTGAATTATCGAAATCGAATATGCCCCTTTTTATTAAGTCTGGTAATCTAAGAATTAGGGAACAGACACCCTAATTGACGCGAATCCTAAAGATAGATCTATTGGGCCTAACAAACCCCATCCAAAGTACCGGATGCTTTAGTACTTCGAAATTTATATCATATCCGAAGGGTGTCCTGGAATGATGGGGATATTCTTATATATGCATCTTGTTAATGTCGATTACCAGGTGTTCACCATATGAATGATTTTTATCTCTATGTATGGGATGTGTATTGAAATATGAAATCTTGTGGTCTATTATTATGATTTGATATATATAGGTTAAACCTATAACTCACCAACATTTTTGTTGACGTTTTAAGCATGTTTATTCTCAGCTGATTATTAAGAGCTTCCGCTGTCGCATACTTAAATAAGGACGAGATTTGGAGTCCATGCTTGTATGATATTGTGTAAAAACTGCATTCAAGAAACTTATTTTCTTGTAACATATTTGTATTGTACACCATTATGTAATGGTCGTGTGTAAACAGGATATTTTAGATTATCATTATTTGATAATCTATGTAAAGCTTTTTAAACCTTTATTGATGAAATAAAGGTTATGGTTTGTTTTAAAATGAATGCAGTCTTTGAAAAACGTCTCATATAGAGGTCAAAACCTCGCAACGAAATCAATTAATATGGAAGGTTTTTAATCAATAAGAACGGGACATTTCAAATTTTGATTAATTTGCCTGGGATCCCATTCTGACTTGGGTAGATAGCTTTAATATGATCTAGGATTTCCTCATTTGCATTTATATCCACCAACACTCTAGCATAACCAGCCTGGCCAGTTTGTATAACACATCTTTTTTTTGTTACCTTGTCCATGGCAATAGGTTTCCCTATTTGGCTCACAATGCTACTTATACACTTACCATTCCATAGATCAAAAGGCAAATCAATCAAAGCAACCCACAATGTAGCACAGTTGGTTCAACTTTATCAAGGTACATCCCTAGTTCCCATTTCTTCAAGAACATGGGCACATTTTCAATCATCCAAGGTCCACTTTTTAAAACCTGCATCATTTTATCCTCACTACTAAAGTTGAAAAGGAAAAAAACCTGAGCTGTTCATTGAGATGTCTTTTATTCCATAATTCCTCCACATCCTGCTCAAATGCCATCTAACAGTAGAAAAGTGCATTCTAGCACCCACAAAATAGCCATAAAGAGTTAACGAGTACATGGCACTTCCAACCTCAACATGTTCTTTTTGTAATTGGACAACTTTCTCTCCATATAAGGATACAGAAGATGGAAGATATTCCAGTTGATCAAGTGCAAATTTAAGGGTAGCATTTGTAGTGACCCGAACTTTTCCATGTTTATATATATTAATTAAGATTGATATTTACATGATTAAATGTTTCCAACATGTTAAGCAATCAAACTTGTTAAGACTTGATTAATTGAAATATGTTTCATATAGACAATTGACCACCCAAGTTGACCGGTGATTCACGAACGTTAAAACTTGTAAAAACTATACAATGACATATATATGGTTATATATATATAGTTAACATGTTTTTATTATAAGTATGTATCTCATTAGGTATTTTAACAAGGAGTTATATACATAAAAATGAGACTATTAATTTAAGAAACTCGAAAACGATATATATAACGATTATCGTTATAACAACGTCTTACTAGGTACATATGAATCATATTAAGATATTGATACACTTGTTTAATTATGTTAAATGATAAGTAAATATATTATTAAGTGTATTAACAATGAAATACATATGTAAAAATAAGACTACTAACTTAATGATTTCGAAACGAGACATATATGTAACGATTATCGTTGTAATGACATTTAACTGTATATACATCATACTAAGATATATTATATATCATAATATCATGATAATATAATAATTTAACATCTCATTTGTTATAATAAATAATGGGTTAACAATATTCAACAAGATCGTTAACCTAAAGGTTTCAAAACAACATTTACATGTAACGACTAACGATGACTTAACGACTCAGTTAAAATGTATATACATGTAGTTTTTTAATATGTATTCATACACTTTTGAAAGACTTCAAGACACTTATCAAAATACTTCTACTTAACAAAAATGCTTACAATTACATCCTCGTTCAGTTTCATCAACAATTCTACTCGTATGCACTCGTATTCGTACTCGTACAATACACAGCTTTTAGATGTATGTACTATTGGTATATACACTCCAATGATCAGCTCTTAGCAGCCCATGTGAGTCACCTAACACATGTGGGAACCATCATTTGGCAACTAGCATGAAATATCTCATAAAATTACAAAAATATGAGTAATCATTCATGACTTATTTACATGAAAACAAAATTACATATCCTTTATATCTAATCCATACACCAACGACCAAAAATACCTACAAACACTTTCATTCTTCAATTTTCTTCATCTAATTGATCTCTCTCAAGTTCTATCTTCAAGTTCTAAGTGTTCTTCATAAATTCCAAAAGTTCTAGTTTCATAAAATCAAGAATACTTTCAAGTTTGCTAGCTCACTTCCAATCTTTTAAGGTGATCATCCAACCTCAAGAAATCTTTGTTTCTTACAGTAGGTTATCATTCTAATACAAGGTAATAATCATATTCAAACTTTGGTTCAATTTCTATAACTATAACAATCTTATTTCAAGTGATGATCTTACTTGAACTTGTTTTCGTGTCATGATTCTGCTTCAAGAACTTCGAGCCATCCAAGGATCCGTTGAAGCTAGATCCATTTTTCTCTTTTCTAGTAGGTTTATCCAAGGAACTTAAGGTAGTAATGATGTTCATAACATTATTCGATTCATACATATAAAGCTATCTTATTCGAAGGTTTAAACTTGTAATCACTAGAACATAGTTTAGTTAATTCTAAACTTGTTCGCAAACAAAAGTTAATCCTTCTAACTTGACTTTTAAAATCAACTAAACACATGTTATATATCTATATGATATGCTAACTTAATGATTTAAAACCTGGAAACACGAAAAACACCGTAAAACCGGATTTACGCCGTCGTAGTAACACCGCGGGCTGTTTTGGGTTAGTTAATTAAAAACTATGATAAACTTTGATTTAAAAGTTGTTATTCTGAGAAGATGATTTTTATTATGAACATGAAACTATATCCAAAAATTATGGTTAAACTCAAAGTGGAAGTATGTTTTCTAAAATGGTCATCTAGACGTCGTTCTTTCGACTGAAATGACTACCTTTACAAAAACGACTTGTAACTTATTTTTCCAACAATAAACCTATACTTTTTCTGTTTAGATTCATAAAATAGAGTTCAATATGAAACCATAGCAATTGGATTCACTCAAAACGGATTTAAAATGAAGAAGTTATGGGTAAAACAAGATTGGATAATTTTTCTCATTTTAGCTACGTGAAAATTGGTAACAAATCTATTCCAACCATAACTTAATCAACTTGTATTGTATATTATGTAATCTTGAGATACCATAGACACGTATACAATGTTTCGACCTATCATGTCGACACATCTATATATATTTCGGAACAACCATAGACACTCTATATGTGAATGTTGGAGTTAGCTATACAGGGTTGAGGTTGATTCCAAAATATATATAGTTTGAGTTGTGATCAATACTGAGATACGTATACACTGGGTCGTGGATTGATTCAAGATAATATTTATCGATTTATTTCTGTACATCTAACTGTGGACAACTAGTTGTAGGTTACTAACGAGGACAGCTGACTTAATAAACTTAAAACATCAAAATACATTAAAAGTGTTGTAAATATATTTTGAACATACTTTGATATATATGTATATATTGTTATAGGTTCGTGAATCAACCAGTGGCTAAGTCTTACTTCCCGACGAAGTAAAAATCTGTGAAAGTGAGTTATAGTCCCACTTTTAAAATCTAATATTTTTGGGATGAGAATACATGCAGGTTTTATAAATGATTTACAAAATAGACACAAGTACGTGAAACTACATTCTATGGTTGAATTATCGAAATCGAATATGCCCCTTTATATTAAGTCTGGTAATCTAAGAATTAGGGAACAGACACCCTAATTGACGCGAATCCTAAAGATAGATCTATCGGGCCCAACAAGCCCCATCCAAAGTACCGGATGCTTTAGTACTTCGAAATTTATATCATATCCGAAGGGTGTCCCGGAATGATGGGGATATTCTTATATATGCATCTTGTTAATGTCGGTTACCAGGTGTTCACCATATGAATGATTTTTATCTCTATGTATGGGATGTGTATTGAAATACGAAATCTTGTGGTCTATTGTTATGATTTGATATATATAGGTTAAACCTATAACTCACCAACATTTTGTTGACGTTTAAAGCATGTTTATTCTCAGGTGAATATTAAGAGCTTCCGCTGTTGCATACTAAAATAAGGACAAGATTTGGAGTCCATGTTTGTATGATATTGTGTAAAAACTGTATTCAAGAAACTGATTTCGATGTAACATATTTGTATTGTAAACCATTATGTAATGGTCGTGTGTAAACAGGATATTTTAGATTATCATTATTTGATAATCTACGTAAAGCTTTTTAAACCTTTATTTATGAAATAAAGGTTATGGTTTGTTTTAAAAATGAATGCAGTCTTTGAAAAACGTCTCATATAGAGGTCAAAACCTCGCAACGAAATCAATTAATATGGAACGTTTTTAATCAATAAGAACGGGACATTTCAGTTGGTATCCGAGCGTTGGTCTTAGAGAACCAGAAAATTTGCATTAGTGTGTCTTATCGAGTTTGTTAGGATGCATTAGTGAGTCTGGACTTCGACCGTGTTTTCTTTAAAAATGATTGCTTAACATTTTTGTTGGAAACTATATATTTTTAACATATGAATACTATGTGATATATTAATCTCTTAACGTGTTTGATATTATGTGATAGATGTCTACCTCTAGGACAAGTCCCATTGACTCACCTAATAATAATGAAGAGTCAAATGTAAATTGGAATGATTCGTGGACTGATTCACAAGTTCCCGAAGAAGAACCAGAAGAAGAGTCGGAACCGGAAGAAGAATCAGAACCGGAAGAAGAATCGGAACCGGAAGAAGAAATAGAACCGGTGGGGGAAATAATAAAACGGTTAAGTAAAAGAGAATCCTCAACCAACCGACCAAGGTTAATTATGGTCAATGGTGTTTCCACCAAGGAAGCAAAATATTGGGAGGATTACCAATTCTCCGATGAATCGGATTCCGACGAGAATTCTGATGATGTTATAGAAATTACCCCAACTGAATTTAAAAAGGCAAAAGAAAATAATAAGGGAAAGGGCATAAAAATAGAGAAATCTAATTCCAACCCCGATGAACTTTATATGTATCGTCAACCCCCGAAGTCCTTAAGTTGTAACAATGACCCGGGAACCTCTAAACCACCAGGTTTTTCTAAACCAATGTGGACAACGACGGCTCGTATTAGGGGAACATCATATATCCCTAGAAACTTGGCAAAACGAACCAAAACCGAACAAGAAGAAACGAGCGAGTCGGAATAAGATAGTTATATTCGTGTGGTGTAATATATGTAATATAGTGTGCTTATGCTTTATGATATATGTAAAAATTGCTTGTATTAATAAGTATTTTTTTTATGAATCTAACTCTTGTCTATTTTACAGTATAAAAATACAAAATGGATAGACAGCCCAATATTTTAAGAGACCTACCCGGAGACATGATTGATGAAATCTTGTCTAGAGTCGGTCAGAATTCCTCGGCACAACTATTTAAGGCGAGATCAGTTTGTAAGACATTCGAAGAACGTTCCAAGAATGCCTTGGTTTATAAAAGGCTTTCGTTCGGAAGATGGGGGATATCACATTGGGAAATCCATAAGTTACGATGTGTTTACTTTGACGCATATATTGCGGGGAACCCAAATGCTATTTTACGCAACGGGTTAAGAAATTATTTTGACTCAGTATATCCGAATATAGGACTTCGTGATTTAGAAAAAGTGGCTAACATGCAACATAAAGAAGCATGTTATGCTTACGGGTTAGTAATGTTCGCTTCTCACAAAAGTGAGAACAAGAACATCGGGCTACAACTATTAAACAAAACGTTCCCACAAGTAACGGAGTCGGTAATTGGGATAAGAAATGAGGTTTTTAGGTTATTACGAGACTGTTGGTCATTACGTAACCCTCGTCCCTTTGACGACGTTACAACACGATGTCTTATCAACGGCCATAACGGTTATGTTCCACAAGACCAAGGATGGGAAGTAGTCCTAGTAAAACCAGAATGCATGACTTGTTTCTGGACGTATGAATTACGTGTCTTTATTGCCTTTGCTGAACGACTTGTGTACTAGCTAGAATTATCTTCACAACTATCTTGTATCAAAGTTATTGTGTGCTATATTTCATGCTTTATGTAAAATAAGCGGTATTGTAAGTTTGTAAAATATTGTATAAAAGTTTGAACGTGAAATATTATTACAATCAGTTTTTCATATAGAATTGTAGTAGTTGAATTGTATATTAGCTACTAAGTATGAACTTAACGGGTAGGTACTACCCGAATTTAAACTTAGAAAAATGCTAATATGAAGAAAAAGCTTTTATAAATGAGTTCATATTATGCTACGAAATACTATTAACTACTCTTAATATTCTGTATGATTAACTTGTTCCATTTGACTATTTTGAAGGAAATGGCACCGACTACTCGACACACCGTGAATATGAATGAAGAGGAATTCCGTACTTTTCTAGCTTCAAACATAGCCGCGGTACAGGCTGCGCTACATACCAACAATAACCTTGGATCTGGCAGTACAGGAAATCGTGTAGGATGCACCTACAAAGAATTCACTGCCTGCAAACCTTTGGAATTTGATGGAACCGAAGGACCGATCGGATTGAAACGGTGGACCGAGAAGGTCGAATCGGTGTTTGCCATAAGTAAGTGTACTGAAGAGGACAAAGTGAAGTACGCTACGCATACCTTCACAGGTTCTGCGTTAACATGGTGGAATACCTATCTAGAGCAAGTGGGACAAGATGATGCGTACGCACTACCGTGGTCAGCATTCAAGCACTTGATGAACGAGAAGTACCGTCCCAGAACCGAGGTCAATAAGCTCAAGACAGAACTTAGAGGGTTACGAACCGAAGGATTTGATATTACCACATACAAAAGACGATTCACAGAATTGTGCCTATTGTGTCCGGGAGCATTCGAAGATGAGGAAGAGAAGATCGACGTGTTTGTGAAAGGATTACCGGAAAGAATCCAAGAAGATATAAGTTCACACGAGCCCGCCTCCATACAACAGGCATGTAGAATGGCTCACAAACTAGTGAACCAGATTGAAGAAAGAATTAAAGAACAGACTGCTGAAGAGGCCAATGTGAAGTAAGTCAAAAGAAAGTGGGAGGAAAACGGTGATAAGAATCACCAATACAACAACAACAGCAATTACAACAATTATCCCAACAATCGCAACATCAATCGCAACTACAACAAACGGCCCAACAACAACAACAACAACAACAACAGCAACTACAACAATCATCCCAACAACAATAATAACCGCAACAACAACAACAATCAGAAGCAGCTATGCCAAAGGTGTGAAAAGTATCACTCGGGGTTCTGCACCAAATTTTGCAACAAGTGTAAAAGAAATGGTCATAGCGCGGCGAAGTGTGAGGTCTACGGACCAGGGGTTAATAGAACGAAAGGAACAAATGGTGTCGGAACGAGTAATGGCGGAGCAAGTAGTGTCGGAGCAAGTTATGCCAATGTAGTTTGTTATAAATGTGGAAAACCGGGCCACATTATTAGAAATTGCCCGAACCAGGAGAACACGAATGGACAAGGCCGCGGAAGAGTTTTCAATATTAATGCGGCAGAGGCACAGGAAGACCCGGAGCTTGTTACGGGTACGTTTCTTATTGACAATAAATCTGCTTACGTTTTATTTGATTCGGGTGCGGATAGAAGCTATATGAGTAGAGATTTTTGTGCTAAATTAAGTTGTCCATTGACGCCTTTGGATAGTAAATTTTTACTCGAATTAGCAAATGGTAAATTAATTTCAGCAGATAATATATGTCGGAATCGAGAAATTAAACTGGTTAGCGAAACATTTAAGATTGATTTGATACCAGTAGAGTTAGGGAGTTTTGATGTGATAATCGGTATGGACTGGTTGAAAGAAGTGAAAACAGAGATCGTCTGTTACAAAAATGCAATTCGCATTATACGAGAAAAAGGAAAACCCTTAATGGTGTACGGAGAAAAGGGCAACACGAAGCTACATGTTATTAGTAATTTGAAGGCACAAAAACTAATAAGAAAAGGTTGCTATGCTGTTCTAGCACACGTCGAGAAAGTACAAACTGAAGAAAAGAGCATCAATGATGTTCCCATTGCAAAAGAATTTCCCGATGTATTTCCGAAAGAATTACCGGGATTACCCCCACATCGATCTGTTGAATTTCAAATAGATCTTATACCAGGAGCTGCACCAATAGCTCGTGCTCCTTACAGACTCGCACCCAGCGAGATGAAAGAACTTCAAAGCCAATTACAAGAACTTTTAGAGCGTGGTTTCATTCGACCAAGCACATCACCGTGGGGAGCTCCTGTTTTGTTTGTCAAGAAGAAAGATGGTACATTCAGGTTGTGTATCGACTACCGAGAGTTGAACAAACTTACCATCAAGAACCGCTACCCACTACCGAGAATCGACGACTTATTTGATCAACTACAAGGCTCGTCTGTTTATTCAAAGATTTACTTACGTTTCGGGTATCATCAAATGCGGGTGAAAGAAGATGATATTCCAAAGACTGCTTTCAGAACACGTTACGGTCATTACGAGTTTATGGTCATGCCGTTTGGTTTAACTAATGCACCAGCTGTATTCATGGACCTTATGAACCGAGTGTGTGGACCATACCTTGACAAGTTTGTCATTGTTTTCATTGATGACATACTTATTTACTCAAAGAATGACCAAGAACACGGTGAACATTTGAGAAAGGTGTTAGAAGTATTGAGGAAGGAAGAATTGTACGCTAAGTTTTCAAAGTGTGCATTTTGGTTGGAAGAAGTTCAATTCCTCGATCACATAGTGAACAAAGAAGGTATTAAGGTGGATCCGGCAAAGATAGAAACTGTTGAAAAGTGGGAAACCCCGAAAACTCCGAAACACATACGCCAGTTTTTAGGACTAGCTGGTTACTACAGAAGGTTCATCCAAGACTTTTCCAGAATAGCAAAACCCTTGACTGCATTAACGCATAAAGGGAAGAAATTTGAATGGAATGATGAACAAGAGAAAGCGTTTCAGTTATGGAAGAAAAAGCTAACTACGGCACCTATATTGTCATTGCCTGAAGGGAATGATGATTTTGTGATTTATTGTGACGCATCAAAGCAAGGTCTCGGTTGTGTATTAATGCAACGAACGAAGGTGATTGCTTATGCGTCTAGACAATTGAAGATTCATGAACAAAATTATACGACGCATGATTTGGAATTAGGAGCGGTTGTTTTTGTATTAAAGACTTAGAGGCACTACTTATATGGGGTCAAAAGTATTATATATACCGACCACAAAAGTCTTCAACACATATTTAATCAGAAACAACTGAATATGAGGCAGCGTAGGTGGATTGAATTGTTGAATGATTACGACTTTGAGATTCGTTACCACCCGGGAAAGGCAAATGTGGTAGCCGATGCCTTGAGCAGGAAGGACTGAGAACCCATTCGAGTAAAATCTATGAATATAATGATTCATAATAACCTTACTACTCAAATAAAGGAGGCGCAACAAGGAGTTTTAAAAGAGGGAAATTTAAAGGATGAAATACCCAAAGGATCGGAGAAGCATCTTAATATTCAGGAAGACGGAACTCGGTATAGGGCTGAAAGGATTTGGGTACCAAAATTTAGAGATATGAGAGAAATGGTACTTAGAGAAGCTCATAAAACCAGATACTCAATACATCCTGGAACGGGGAAGATGTATAAGGATCTCAAGAAACATTTTTGGTGGCCGGATATGAAAGCCGATGTTTCTAAATACGTGGGAGAATGTTTGACGTGTTCTAAGGTCAAAGCTGAGCATCAGAAACCATCAGGTCTACTTCAACAACCCGAAATCCCGGAATGGAAATGGGAAAACATTACCATGGATTTCATCACTAAATTGCCAAGGACTGCAAGTGGTTTTGATACTATTTGGATAATAGTTGATCGTCTCACCAAATCAGCACACTTCCTGCCAATAAGAGAAGATGACAATATGGAGAAGTTAGCACGACTGTATTTGAAGGAAGTCGTCTCCAGACATGGAATACCAATCTCTATTATCTCTGATAGGGATGGCAGATTTATTTCAAGATTCTGGCAGACATTACAGCAAGCATTAGGAACTCGTCTAGACATGAGTACTGCCTATCATCCACAAACTGATGGGCAGAGTGAAAGGACAATACAAACGCTTGAAGACATGCTACGAGCATGTGTTATTGATTTCGGAAACAGTTGGGATCGACATCTACCATTAGCCGAATTTTCCTACAACAACAGCTACCATTCAAGCATTGAGATGGCGCCGTTTGAAGCACTTTATGGTAGAAAGTGCAGGTCTCCGATTTGTTGGAGTGAAGTGGGGGATAGACAGATTACGGGTCCGGAGATTATACAAGAAACTACCGAGAAGATCATCCAAATTCAGCAACGGTTGAAAACCGCCCAAAGTCGACAAAAGAGCTACGCTGACATTAAAAGAAAAGATATAGAATTTGAAATTGGAGAGATGGTCATGCTTAAAGTTGCACCTTGGAAAGGCGTTGTTCGATTTGGTAAACGAGGGAAATTAAATCCAAGGTATATTGGACCATTCAAGATTATTGATCGTGTCGGACCAGTAGCTTACCGACTTGAGTTACCTCAACAACTCGCGGCTGTACATAACACTTTCCACGTCTCGAATTTGAATAAATGTTTTGCTAAAGAAGATCTCACTATTCCGTTAGATGAAATCCAAATCAACGAAAAACTTCAATTCATCGAAGAACCCGTCGAAATAATGGATCGTGAGGTTAAAAGACTTAAGCAAAACAAGATACCAATTGTTAAGGTTCGATGGAATGCTCGTAGAGGACCCGAGTTCACCTGGGAGCGTGAAGATCAGATGAAGAAGAAATACCCGCATCTATTTCCAGAAGATTCGTCAACACCTTCAACAGCTTAAAATTTCGGGACGAAATTTATTTAACGGGTAGGTACTGTAGTGACCCGAACTTTTCCATGTTTATATATATTAATTAAGATTGATATTTACATGATTAAATGTTTCCAACATGTTAAGCAATCAAACTTGTTAAGACTTGATTAATTGAAATATGTTTCATATAGACAATTGACCACCCAAGTTGACCGGTGATTCACGAACGTTAAAACTTGTAAAAACTATACAATGACATATATATGGTTATATATATAGTTAACATGTTTTTATTATAAGTATGTATCTCATTAGGTATTTTAACAATGAGTTATATACATAAAAATGAGACTATTAATTTAAGAAACTCGAAAACGATATATATAACGATTATCGTTATAACAACGTCTTACTAGGTACATATGAATCATATTAAGATATTGATACACTTGGTTAATTATGTTAAATGATAAGTAAATATATTATTAAGTGTATTAACAATGAAATACATATGTAAAAATAAGACTACTAACTTAATGATTTCGAAACGAGACATATATGTAACGATTATCGTTGTAATGACATTTAACTGTATATACATCATACTAAGATATATTATATATCATAATATCATGATAATATAATAATTTAACATCTCCTTTGTTATAATAAACAATGGGTTAACAATATTCAACAAGATCGTTAACCTAAAGGTTTCAAAACAACATTTACATGTAACGACTAACGATGACTTAACGACTCAGTTAAAATGTATATACATGTAGTTTTTTAATATGTATTCATACACTTTTGAAAGACTTCAAGACACTTATCAAAATACTTCTACTTAACAAAAATGCTTACAATTACATCCTCGTTCAGTTTCATCAACAATTCTACTCGTATGCACTCGTATTCGTACTCCTACAATACACAGCTTTTAGATGTATGTACTATTGGTATATACACTCCAATGATCAGCTCTTAGCAGCCCATGTGAGTCACCTAACACATGTGGGAACCATCATTTGGCAACTAGCATGAAATATCTCATAAAATTACAAAAATATGAGTAATCATTCATGACTTATTTACATGAAAACAAAATTACATATCCTTTATATCTAATCCATACACCAACGACCAAAAACACCTACAAACACTTTCATTCTTAAATTTTCTTCATCTAATTGATCTCTCTCAAGTTCTATCTTCAAGTTCTAAGTGTTCTTCATAAATTCCAAAAGTTCTAGTTTCATAAAATCAAGAATACTTTCAAGTTTGCTAGCTCACTTCCAATCTTTTAAGGTGATCATCCAACCTCAAGAAATCTTTGTTTCTTACAGTAGGTTATCATTCTAATACAAGGTAATAATCATATTCAAACTTTGGTTCAATTTCTATAACTATAACAATCTTATTTCAAGTGATGATCTTACTTGAACTTGTTTTCGTGTCATGATTCTGCTTCAAGAACTTCGAGCCATCCAAGGATCCGTTGAAGCTAGATCCATTTTTCTATTTTCCAGTAGGTTTATCCAAGGAACTTAAGGTAGTAATGATGCTCATAACATCATTCGATTCATACATATAAAGCTATCTTATTCGAAGGTTTAAACTTGTAATCACTAGAACATAGTTTAGTTAATTCTAAACTTGTTCGCAAACAAAAGTTAATCCTTCTAACTTGACTTTTAAAATCAACTAAACACATGTTCTATATCTATATGATATGCTAACTTAATGATTTAAAACCTGGAAACACGAAAAACACCGTAAAACCGGATTTACGCCGTCGTAGTAACACCGCGGGCTGTTTTGGGTTAGTTAATTAAAAACTATGATAAACTTTAATTTAAAAGTTGTTATTCTGAGAAGATGATTTTTATTATGAACATGAAACTATATCCAAAAATTATGGTTAAACTCAAAGTGGAAGTAGGTTTTCTAAAATGGTCATCTAGACGTCGTTCTTTCGACTGAAATGACTACCTTTACAAAAACGACTTGTAACTTATTTTTCCGACAATAAACCTATAATTTTTCTGTTTAGATTCATAAAATAGAGTTCAATATGAAACCATAGCAATTGGATTCACTCAAAACGGATTTAAAATGAAGAAGTTATGGGTAAAACAAGATTGGATAATTTTTCTCATTTTAGCTACGTGAAAATTGGTAACAAATCTATTCCAACCATAACTTAATCAACTTGTATTGTATATTATGTAATCTTGAGATACCATAGACACGTATACAATGTTTCGACCTATCATGTCGACACATCTATATATATTTCAAAACAACCATAGACACTCTATATGTGAATGTTGGAGTTAGCTATACAGGGTTGAGGTTGATTCCAAAATATATATAGTTTGAGTTGTGATCAATACTGAGATACGTATACACTGGGTCGTGGATTGATTCAAGATAATATTTATCGATTTATTTCTGTACATCTAACTGTGGACAACTAGTTGTAGGTTAATAACGAGGACAGCTGACTTAATAAACTTAAAACATCAAAATACATTAAAAGTGTTGTAAATATATTTTGAACATACTTTGATATATATGTATATATTGTTATAGGTTCGTGAATCAACCAGTGGCCAAGTCTTACTTCCCGACGAAGTAAAAATCTGTGAAAGTGAGTTATAGTCCCACTTTTAAAATCTAATATTTTTGGGATGAGAATACATGCAGGTTTTATAAATGATTTACAAAATAGACACAAGTACGTGAAACTACATTCTATGGTTGAATTATCGAAATCGAATATGCCCCTTTATATTAAGTCTGGTAATCTAAGAATTAGGGAACAGACACCCTAATTGACGCGAATCCTAAAGATAGATCTATCGGGCCCAACAAGCCCCATCCAAAGTACCGGATGCTTTAGTACTTCGAAATTTATATCATATCCGAAGGGTGTCCCGGAATGATGGGGATATTCTTATATATGCATCTTGTTAATGTCGGTTACCAGGTGTTCACCATATGAATGATTTTTATCTCTATGTATGGGATGTGTATTGAAATATGAAATCTTGTGGTCTATTGTTATGATTTGATATATATAGGTTAAACCTATAACTCACCAACATTTTGTTGACGTTTAAAGCATGTTTATTCTCAGGTGAATATTAAGAGCTTCCGCTGTTGCATACTAAAATAAGGACAAGATTTGGAGTCCATGTTTGTATGATATTGTGTAAAAACTGCATTCAAGAAACTGATTTCGATGTAACATATTTGTATTGTAAACCATTATGTAATGGTCGTGTGTAAACAGGATATTTTAGATTATCATTATTTGATAATCTACGTAAAGCTTTTTAAACCTTTATTTATGAAATAAAGGTTATGGTTTGTTTTAAAAATGAATGCAGTCTTTGAAAAACGTCTCATATAGAGGTCAAAACCTCGCAACGAAATCAATTAATATGGAACGTTTTTAATCAATAAGAACGGGACATTTCAGCATTACCCTCCTTACTAATAGCAGAAGCAAATGATTTACCATCTGTGACCTTACCATCATCAACAACCATATCTGTATCAATACTAGAGTTTGTGCCTGCTTTAAATTCAGTCGGAGAGACATCCAACATTTGAATGATGGACTGATCTTTCTTCTCTGGCTTCTTGTTCAAAGAATCTAGAAGACTAGCTGTATGAGGGTTTTTGGTAATTTCTGGTTGCATAACAAGTTTCCCGACTATATTAACTGCCTTATCTTTTGGTTTGATTTTAGCATCATCCCTTCCAACACCATAGGAGGTTTGAAGAAGATAGTTGGTAGCATCCTTAACATTTTTCGCCTGCCATTTTCTCATAAGCCTATTCACAGTCTTCTTAGTTTGAGGAGTAACATTAGTGGACTCACCCTTCATCTTACCTAAAGTTTCAATATTGGGAGCATGAACATCACTTATGAGGTCACACAACAATGTGACTTTACCATAATCGTCCACCTTAATAAACTTATGCTTAGCTTTCAAAAAAACAACTTTTTTCCTTTTTTTGCTTGAAACCTGATTACCTGATGGATCCACAAAAGTTTCTATTATAGTAGCCTCAGCAAGAAGTTTATTGCCTTCATCTTCAATAAACTTAGGGTCTTCAAACACCTCATCAATGACTGCACGAACCATTCTCTTATTCGACATAATTTTGCTTTGTGGAGCATGCACATACTTTTGAGATTTTGATTGATCACCACCAATTGCTGGCTCCTTTGTTGTATCCTCATTAGTTTGGGGGTTGTTAACTGTCTCATTACTAATCCCAACATCGGCCATGTCTTGATCATTCAAAACTGGCTTTAGGGTTTCATCACACCCATGCACGTTGACAGCCACCTTTCCAATACTCTTTAAAGTAGCAGTATTATTCTCATCCGATACCAAAGGATTACTTTGAGCATTGGGACAATTACCATTGATTAAAGGATCAAGGTTTTCTTTACCTGCACAATTCGAAATCAATGGAACAGTAACATTAGGGTTTGTCGTATTTTTTTGCTTTTTTGATGGGTTACGATTTGAGGGATCAGGGGGATCATTCCCTGATGATTTCATGACTAAAATTGAAGGAAATCAACATGAATAACACAAGATTACACGAAAAATAAATAGATTAGAGCATGAAATACAAGAAAGAGATCGAAAATTGCAAATGGCCCTAGAGAGAGAAAAAGAGAAGAGAGAGAAAAAAATCGACCAAATGATTTTCCTTGGGATTTGGGGTTTAGGGTTTAGGGTTTAGGGTTTAGGGTTTAGGTGAGATGACCCGGGAATTTCCGACCAAATTTTAAACTTAATCTTTATATAATTTTGACACGATAAGCAAAGTCTGTTATGTTGAGTCTCGTATGGTTCAATTCTTTTTAGAGAAGGGTATATACTCTTCTATCTTTCTTATGTATTTCTATCATTATTATTATTACTATTATTATTATTGTTATAATTATATTATCAATTGTATTATCATAAATTTGATCATTATCATTATTAGAAGTATTATAGTTATTAACATTATTATTACTAGTATAAGTATTATGATAAAATTCTCATTTATTATGATTATGAATACAAGTATGAGAATTATTATTATTATCACTAATAGTTGTATTTTATTATTATTATTATAATTAGGATTATTATTATTTTTATTATTATTATGAAAATAATACAAGTTATCACTAATCTTATTAATATTAGTATTAGTATCATTTTTGTAACTATTAGTATTATTATGATTATTATTAACAAATGTATCATTTTTAACAATATCCTTATTTTTATTAATATTATCATTTTTAATAAAGTTATTATTATTATTATTATTATTAGTAAAACATTAATATCATAACTATCATAAACAGTAAAATTAATATTTTTACAATAATTAATATCTTTATTACTATCACTAATAGGGTTGTTATTAACATATGTATATTACTAATGTTATTATCATTATTTTTACTAATATTAACTTAGTATAATAAAACTACTGTTTTGATAAACAAATGAAATACATACATAAATAAATAAATAAATAAATAAATATATATATATATATAACACATATAACATAACAAAATTTAATATACAAAATGAACATATAAAACATATATATATATTATTAACATAAAAATGATATAACTAATACAATTATATATATGTGTTCAAATTACAACTATGAATATTAATAAATATACAAATGATATAGGTTCGTAAATCCGAGGTCAAACCCTACACTTGTTCAATGTCGTCATATGTATTTTTACTACAAAATACATTGGGTGAGTTCATTTGAATCCCTTTTTACCCTTTATATTTTTGGGCTGAGAATACATACGCAATTTTTATAAATGTTTTACAAAATAGACACAAGTAATTGAAACTACATTATATGGGTGAATGATCGAAGCCAAATATGCCCCTTTTGCTTGGTAACCTAAGAATTAGTAAACCGATCTACTAATTGACGCGAATCCTAAAGATAGATCTATTGGGCCTAACGAACCCCATCCAAAGTACCGGATGCTTTAGTACTTCGAATTCTTTTTTATCATGTCCGAAGGATTTCCCAGAATGATAGGGGATATTCTTATATGCATCTTGTTAATGTCGGTTACCAGGTGTTCAATCCATATGAATGTTTTTTGTCTCTATGCATGGGACGTATATTTATGAGAACTGGAAATGAAATTGTTGTGGTCTATTAAAATGATGGAAATGATTATTTAGGTTAAACTAATGAACTCACCAACCTTTTAGTTGACACTTGAAAGCATGTTTATTCTCAGGTATGAAAGAATCTTCCGTTGTGCATTTGCTCATTTTAGAGATATTACTTGGAGTCATTCATGACATATTTCAAAAGACGTTGCATTCGAGTCGTTGAGTTCATCAAGAATATTATTAAGTCAATTATAGTTGGATAAATTATGAAATGGTATGCATATCGTCAACGTTCGATGTAATGAAAGTTTGTCTTTTAAAAATGAATGCAATGTTTGTAACATTGTATTATATAGAGGTTAAGTACCTCGCGATGTAACCAAATGTAAGGTATTTGTCCTGATGGATTAGGACGGGTCGTTAGAGTTGGTATCAGAGCGGTGGTATAGCGAACCAGGTCTTGCATTAGTGTGTCTAACTGATAGTTGATTAGATGCATTAGTGGGTCTGGACTTCAACCGTGTCTGCATGTCAAAAGTTTTGCTTATCATTTCGTGTCAAAAATCATCTACTTATCATCCTTAGGAAATTACCTGCTTATCATTCCTAGTCTAGACATATCTTACTGCATTGATTGCATAAATAGTGTATAGACAAATCCATATCTTAGTGTATCTGTTACTGTAGACTTTATTTGACACGTTTCCTTAATTTTCTCCATAATCTACAGGATCTTCTGTACTATACATAGATATTCTATGTAGTTAGAATATCATTCGATATCCGAAAATCATTTCATAAAAATCCTTTACCTAACCGTGCAAGATGAATTCCGCAACCAGTTCAAGTTCGTCGGATTCCGATATGGATTTTCACTCGAGCTCCGAAAGCAGTGTAACCGAAATGGATCAACCGATTAGCCATCATCTATTCTGGATGAATTGGGGTTGGGTTCGTAGCCTCCTCAATCATTGGAGATAAGAAGAAGGTAATCCTTTTCATCCACCACATTGCCCTCTTGGCGAAGAACCTGAAGCACTTACCGGCGAACCTGTCCGAAACACCATTTTCTCTCTCATTTCCAGAGTATCTCGTCACGATTATATACTATACCAAATTCTAGATCATATTTATCCGCTCGTCCGAACCGACAATCACCCCATTGTAATAGAAGAAGTCAACGAGCTTCGTGCTCGGGTAGTGGCTTTGGAGAATATGGTGCAAAGGTTACAAACACCAGCAGCAGCACCAGCAGCGTAACCAGTACCACCATCATCTACGCCAACAGTACCATTACTACCACCAACAACAACCGCATCGCAAACCTCAACTTCACAATCTGTCACACGAACATCAATGTCATACGCACCATAGATACCACGGAGTACCAACAACAATGAACGATGAAGTATTAATTCATAACTTCATTGAAGAAATATTCCGTGAAGAATATGTGGTTTCTAAAAGTTTTAGAGATTATTTATTCTAGCTCAAATCGAAAATCAAATAAGTTTAATATCAAATTAACTCATTAAATCCATGATTACATCTGAAAAAAATATATATGTATATATGTTTTCATAAAGATTGTAATTAAAATTTCTTTTGTACAAACTGTTAATGGTGAAAATATTTTAACGGGTAGGTAATACCCGAGGAATATTTAGATTTCACGTTAATAAGTTACACTGTACATTCTTTCAAATCTAATTTAACAGTCATTTACTATCTTACTTACAACCACCGATATACGTATCCGTTCACCGCAGAATAACCATTTTCATCCAATTTCATATTTGGATTTTGACCTATCAGAATCCAACAAGTGGCATAATGAAGAAAACATTCGACAAAATAAAATTTGTTAGAAACAAACAAATTAACTGTGAGAAATTTTGTTAAGAATTCACGCTAAATGTTCCTAGCTAACTGTTCCTAGCTAACTGATTACATTTTATTTATCGCAGTTTATTTATTTGCAATTTATATTCTCGCAATTTTATTTATCGTCATTTAATTTCTGTTATTTATTTTACGAACTTTAAATATCGGGACACGTATACAAGGTTTTGACATATCATATCGACGCATCTATATATATAATTTGGAATAACCATAGATGAAATGTCCCGTTCTTATTGATTAAAAACGTTCCATATTAATTGATTTCGTCGCGAGGTTTTGACCTCTATATGAGACGTTTTTCAAAGACTGCATTCATTTTAAAACAAACCATAACCTTTATTTCATCAATAAAGGTTTAAAAAGCTTTACGTAGATTATCAAATAATGATAATCTAAAATATCCTGTTTACACACGACCATTACATAATGGTTTACAATACAAATATGTTACAACAAAATAAGTTTCTTGAATGCAGTTTTTACACAATATCATACAAGCATGGACTCCAAATCTCGTCCTTATTTAAGTATGCGACAGCGGAAGCTCTTAATAATCACCTGAGAATAAACATGCTAAAAACGTCAACAAAAATGTTGGTGAGTTATAGGTTTAACCTATATATATCAAATCATAATAATAGACCACAAGATTTCATATTTCAATACACATCCCATACATAGAGATAAAAATCATTCATATGGTGAACACCTGGTAATCGACATTAACAAGATGCATATATAAGAATATCCCCATCATTCCAGGACACCCTTCGGATATGATATAAATTTTGAAGTACTAAAGCATCCGGTACTTTGAATGGGGTTTGTTAGGCCCAATAGATCTATCTTTAGGATTCGCGTCAATTAGGGTGTCTGATCCCTAATTCTTAGATTACCAGACTTAATAAAAAGGGGCATATTCGATTTCGATAATTCAACCATAGAATGTAGTTTCACGTACTTGTGTCTATTTTGTAAATCATTTATAAAACCTGCATGTATTCTCATCCCTAAAATATTAGATTTTAAAAGTGGGACTATAACTCACTTTCACAGATTTTTACTTCGTCGGGAAGTAAGACTTGGCCACTGGTTGATTCACGAACCTATAACAATATATACATATATATCAAAGTATGTTCAAAATATATTTACAACACTTTTAATATATTTTGATGTTTTAAGTTTATTAAGTCAGCTGTCCTCGTTAGTAACCTACAACTAGTTATCCACAGTTAGATGTACAGAAATAAATTGATAAATATTATCTTGAATCAATCCACGACCCAGAGTATACGTATCTCAGTATTGATCACAACTCAAACTATATATATTTTGGAATCAACCTCAACCCTGTATAGCTAACTCCAACATTCACATATAGAGTGTCTATGGTTGTTCCGAAATATATATAGATGTGTCGACATGATAGGTCGAAACATTGTATACGTGTCTATGGTATCTCAAGATTACATAATATACAATACAAGTTGATTAAGTTATGGTTGGAATAGATTTGTTACCAATTTTCACGTAGCTAAAATGAGAAAAATTATCCAATCTTGTTTTACCCATAACTTCTTCATTTTAAATCCGTTTTGAGTGAATCAAATTGCTATGGTTTCATATTGAACTCTATTTTATGAATCTAAACAGAAAAAGTATAGATTTATAGTCGAAAAAATAAGTTACAAGTCTTTTTTGTAAAGGTAGTCATTTCAGTCGAAAGAACGACGTCTAGATGACCATTTTAGAAAACATACTTCCACTTTGAGTTTAACCATAATTTTTGGATATAGTTTCATGTTCATAATAAAAATAATTTTCTCAGAATAACAACTTTTAAATCAAAGTTTATCATAGTTTTTAATTAACTAACCCAAAACAGCCCGCGGTGTTACTACGACGGCGTAAATCCGGTTTTACGGTGTTTTTCGTGTTTCCAGTTTTTAAATCATTAAGTTAGCATATCATATAGATATAGAACATGTGTTTAGTTGATTTTAAAAGTCAAGTTAGAAGGATTAACTTTTTTTTGCGAACAAGTTTAGAATTAACTAAACTATGTTCTAGTGATTACAAGTTTAAACCTTCGAATAAGATAGCTTTATATATATGAATCGAATGATGTTATGAACATCATTACTACCTTAAGTTCCTTGGATAAACCTACTGGAAAATAGAAAAATGGATCTAGCTTCAACGGATCCTTGGATGGCTCGAAGTTCTTGAAGCAGAATCATGACACGAAAACAAGTTCAAGTAAGATCATCACTTGAAATAAGATTGTTATAGTTATAGAAATTGAACCAAAGTATGAATATGATTATTACCTTGTATTAGAATTATAACCTACTGTAAGAAACAAAGATTTCTTGAGGTTGGATGATCACCTTACAAGATTGGAAGTGAGCTAGCAAACTTGAAAGTATTCTTGATTTTATGTAACTAGAACTTGTAGAAAATATGAAGAACACTTAGAACTTGAAGATAGAACTTGAGAGAGATCAAATAGATGAAGAAAATTGAAGAATGAAAGTGTTTGTAGGTGTTTTTGGTCGTTGGTGTATGGATTAGATATAAAGGATATGTAATTTTGTTTTCATGTAAATAAGTCATGAATGATTACTCATATTTTTGTAATTTTATGAGATATTTCATGCTAGTTGCAAAATGATGGTTCCCACATGTGTTAGGTGACTCACATGATCTGCTAAGAGCTGATCATTGGAGTGTATATACCAATAGTACATACATCTAAAAGCTGTGTATTGTACGAGTACGAATACGGGTGCATACGAGTAGAATTGTTGATGAAACTGAACGAGGTTGTAATTGTAAGCATTTTTGTTAAGTAGAAGTATTTTTATAAGTGTATTGAAGTCTTTCAAAAGTGTATAAATACATATTAAAACACTACATGTATATACATTTTAACTGAGTCGTTAAGTCATCGTTAGTCGTTACATGTAAGTGTTGTTTTGAAACCTTTAGGTTAACGATCTTGTTAAATGTTGTTAACCCAATGTTTATAATATCAAATGAGATTTTAAATTATTATATTATCATGATATTATCATGTATGAATATCTCTTAATATGATATATATACATTAAATGTCTTTACAACGATAATCGTTACATATATGTCTCGTTTAAAAATCATTAAGTTAGTAGTCTTGTTTTTACATATGTAGTTCATTGTTAATATACTTAATGATATGTTTACTTATCATAGTATCATGTTGACTATATATATATCCATATATATGTCATCATATAGTTTTTACAAGTTTTAACGTTCGTGAATCACCGGTCAACTTGGGTAGTCAATTGTCTATATGAAACATATTTCAATTAATCAAGTCTTAACAAGTTTGATTGCTTAACATGTTGGAAACATTTAATCATGTAAATATCAATCTCAATTAATATATATAAACATGGAAAAGTTCGGGTCACTACAGTACCTACCCGTTAAAAAAATTTCGTCCCGAAATTTTAAGCTGTTGAAGGTGTTGACGAATCTTCTGGAAATAGATGCGGGTATTTCTTCTTCATCTGATCTTCACGCTCCCAGGTGAACTCGGGTCCTCTATGAGCATTCCATCGAACCTTAACAATTGGTATCTTGTTTTGCTTAAGTCTTTTAACCTCACGATCCATTATTTCGACGGGTTCTTCGATGAATTGAAGTTTTTCGTTGATTTGGATTTCATCTAACGGAATAGTGAGATCTTCTTTAGCAAAACATTTCTTCAAATTTGAGACGTGGAAAGTGTTATGTACAGCCACGAGTTGTTGAGGTAACTCAAGTCGGTAAGCTACTGGTCCGACACGATCAATAATCTTGAATGGTCCAATATACCTTGGATTTAATTTCCCTCGTTTACCAAATCGAACAACGCCTTTCCAAGGTGCAACTTTAAGCATGACCATCTCTCCAATTTCAAATTCTATATCTTTTCTTTTAATGTCAGCGTAGCTCTTTTGTCGACTTTGGGCGGTTTTCAACCGTTGTTGAATTTGGATGATCTTCTCGGTAGTTTCTTGTATAATCTCCGGACCCGTAATCTGTCTATCCCCCACTTCACTCCAACAAATCAGAGACCTGCACTTTCTACCATAAAGTGCTTCAAACGGCGCCATCTCAATGCTTGAATAGTAGCTGTTGTTGTAGGAAAATTCTGCTAACGGTAGAGGTCGATCCCAACTGTTTTCGAAATCAATAACACATGCTCGTAGCATGTCTTCAAGCATTTGTATCGTCCTTTCACTCTGCCCATCAGTTTTGGATGATAGGCAGTACTCATGTCTAGACAAGTTCCTAATGCTTGCTGTAATGTCTGCCAGAATCTTGAAATAAATCTGCCATTCCTATCAGAGATAATAGAGATTGGTATTCCATGTCTGGAGACGACTTCCTTCAAATACAGTCGTGCTAACTTCTCCATCTTGTCATCTTCTCTTATTGGCAGGAAGTGTGCTGATTTGGTGAGACGATCAACTATTACCCAAATAGTATCAAAACCACTTGCAGTCCTTGGCAATTTAGTGATGAAATCCATGGTAATGTTTTCCCATTTCCATTCCGGGATTTCGGGTTGTTGAAGTAGACCTGATGGTTTCTGATGCTCAGTTTTGACCTTAGAACACGTCAAACATTCTCCTACGTATTTAGCAACATCGGTTTTCAAACCCGGCCACCAAAAATGTTTCTTGAGATCCTTGTACATCTTCCCCGTTCCAGGATGTATTGAGTATCTGGTTTTATGAGCTTCTCTAAGTACCATTTCTCTCATATCTCCAAATTTTGGTACCCAAATCCTTTCAGCCCTATACCGGATTCCGTCTTCCCGAATATTAAGATGCTTATCCGATCCTTTGGGTATTTCATCCTTTAAATTTCCCTCTTTTAAAACTCCTTGTTGCGCCTCCTTTATTTGAGTAGTAAGGTTATTATGAATCATTATATTCATAGATTTTACTCGAATGGGTTCTCTGTCCTTCCTGCTCAAGGCATCGGCTACCACATTTGCCTTCCTCGGGTGGTAACGAATCTCAAAGTCGTAATCATTCAATAATTCAATCCACCTACGCTGCCTCATATTCAGTTGTTTCTGATTAAATATGTGTTGAAGACTTTTGTGGTCGGTATATATAATACTTTTGACCCCATATAAGTAGTGCCTCCAAGTCTTTAATGCAAAAACAACCGCGTCTAATTCCAAATCATGCGTCGTATAATTTTGTTTGTGAATCTTCAATTATCTAGACGCATAAGCAATCACCTTCGCTCGTTGCATTAATACACAACTGAGACCTTGCTTTGATGCATCACAATAAATCACAAAATCATCATTTCCTTCAGGCAATGACAATATAGGTGCCGTAGTTAGCTTTTTCTTCAATAACTAAAACGCTTTCTCTTGTTCATCATTCCATTCAAATTTCTTCCCTTTATGCGTTAATGTAGTCAAGGGTTTTTCTATTCTGGAAAAGTCTTGGATGAACCTTCTGTAGTAACCAGCTAGTCCTAAAAATTGGCGTATGTGTTTCGGAGTTTTCGGGGTTTCCCACTTTTTAACAGTTTCTATCTTTGTTGGATCCACCTTAATACCTTCTTTGTTCACTATGTGACCAAGGAATTGAACTTCTTCCAACCAAAATGCACACTTTGAAAACTTAGCGTACAATTCTTCCTTCCTCAATACTTCTAACACCTTTCTTAAATGTTCACCGTGTTTTTGGTATGTCATCAATGAAAACAATAACAAACTTGTCAAGGTATGGTCCACACACTCGGTTAATAAGGTCCATGAACACAGCTGGTGCATTAGTTAAACCAAACGGCATGACCATAAACTCGTAATGACCGTAACGTGTTCTGAAAGCAGTCTTTGGAATATCATCTTCTTTCACCCGCATTTGATGATACCCGGAACGTAAGTCAATCTTTGAATAAATAGACGAGCCTTGTAGTTGATCAAATAAGTCGTCGATTCTCGGTAGTGGGTAGCGGTTCTTGATGGTAAGTTTGTTCAACTCTCGGTAGTCGATACACAACCTGAATGTACCATCTTTCTTCTTGACAAACAAAACAGGAGCTCCCTACGGTGATGTGCTTGGTCGAATGAAACCACGCTCTAAAAGTTCTTGTAATTGGCTTTGCACTTCTTTCATCTCGCTGGATGCGAGTCTGTAAGGAGCACGAGCTATTGGTGCAGCTCCTGGTACAAGATCTATTTGAAATTCAACGGATCGATGTGGGGGTAATCCCAGTAATTCTTTCGGAAATACATCGGGGAATTCTTTTGCAATGAGAACATCATTGATGCTCTTTTCTTCAGTTTGTACTTTCTCGATGTGTGCTAAAACAGCATAGCAACCTTTTCTTATTAGTTTTTGCGCCTTCAAATTACTAATAAGATGTAGCTTCGTGTTGCCCTTTTCTCCGTACACCATTAAGGGTTTACCTTTTTCTCGTATAATGCGAATTGCATTTTTGTAACAAACGATCTCTGCTTTCACTTCTTTCAACCAGTCCATACCGATTATCACATCAAAACTCCCTAACTCTACTGGTATCAAATCAATCTTAAATGTTTCGCTAACCAGTTTAATTTCTCGATTCCGACATATATTATCTGCTGAAATTAATTTACCATTTGCTAATTCGAGTAAAAATTTACTATCCAAAGGCGTCAATGGACAACTTAATTTAGCACAAAAATCTCTACTCGTATAGCATCTATCCGCACCCGAATCAAATAAAAATTAAGCAGATTTATTGTCAATAAGAAACCTACCTGTAACAAGCTCCGGGTCTTCCTGTGCCTCTGCCGCATTAATATTGAAAACTCTTTCGCGGCCTTGTCCATTCGTGTTCTCCTGGTTCGGGCAATTTCTAATAATGTGGCCCGGTTTTCCACATTTATAACAAACTACATTGGCATAACTTGCTCCGACACTACTTGCTCCGCCATTACTCGTTCCGACACCATTTGTTCCTTTCGTTCTATTAACCCCTGGTCCGTAGACCTCACACTTCGCCGCGCTATGACCATTTCTTTTACACTTGTTGCAAAATTTGGTGCAGAACCCCGAGTGATACTTTTCACACCTTTGGCATAGCTGCTTCTGATTGTTGTTGTTGTTACGGTTATTATTGTTGTTGGGATGATTGTTGTTGTTGCTGTTGTTGTTGTTGTTGTTGTTGGGCCGTTTGTTGTAGTTGCGATTGATGTTGCGATTGTTGGGATAATTGTTGCTATTATTGTTGTAATTGCTGTTGTTGTTGTATTGGTGATTCTTATCACCGTTTTCCTCCCACTTTCTTTTGACTTGCTTCACATTGGCCTCTTCAGTAGTCTGTTCTTTAATTCTTTCTTCAATCTGGTTCACTAGTTTGTGAGCCATTCTACATGCCTGTTGTATGGAGGCGGGCTCGTGTGAACTTATATCTTCTTGGATTCTTTCCGGTAATCCTTTCACAAACGCGTCGATCTTCTCTTCCTCATTTTCGAATGCTCCCGGACACAATAGGCATAATTCTGTGAATCGTCTTTCATACGTGGTAATATCAAATCCTTGGGTTCGTAACCCTCTAAGTTCTGTCTTGAGCTTATTGACCTCGGTTCTGGGACGGTACTTCTCGTTCATCAAGTGCTTGAATGCTGACCACGGTAGTGCGTACGCATCGTCTTGTCCCACTTGCTCTAGATAGGTATTCCACCATGTTAATGCAGAACCTGTGAAGGTATGCGTAGCGTACTTCACTTTGTCCTCTTAAGTACACTTACTTATGGCAAACACCGATTCGACCTTCTCGGTCCACCGTTTCAATCCGATCGGTCCTTCGGTTCCATCAAATTCCAAAGGTTTGCAGGCAGTGAATTCTTTGTAGGTGCATCCTACACGATTTCCTGTACTGCTAGATCCAAGGTTATTGTTGGTATGTAGCGTAGCCTGTACTGTGGCTATGTTTGAAGCTAGAAAAGTATGGAATTCCTCTTCATTCATATTCACGGTGTATCGAGTAGTCGGTGCCATTTCCTTCAAAATAGTCAAATGGAACAAGTTAATCATAGAGAATATTAAGAGTAGTTAATAGTATTTCGTAGCATAATATGAACTCATTTATAAAAGCTTTTTCTTCATATTAGCGTTTTATAAGTTTAAATTCGGGTAGTACCTACCCGTTAAGTTCATACTTAGTAGCTAATATACAATTCAACTACTACAATTCTATATGAAAAACTGATTATAATAATATTTCGGGTTCAAACTTTTACACAATATTTTACAAACTTACAATACCGCTTATTTTACATATAGCATGAAATATAGCACACAATAAATTTGATACAAGATGGTTGTGAAGATAATTCTAGCTAGTACACAAGTCGTTCAGCAAAGGCAATAAAGACACGTAATTCATACGTCCAGAAACAAGTCATGCATTCTGGTTTTACTAGGATTACTTCCCATCCTTGGTCTTGTGGAACATAACCGTTATGTGTAACGACCCGGAAATTTCTGACCAAATTTAAACCTTAACCTTTATATGTTTCCGACACGATAAGCAAAGTCTGTAATGTTGAGTCTCGAAAACCTTGGAACAAATTACACGAATGCATTTACCCTTTGACTATTCCTGAGGATTCACGAACAACTGTTGAAAATAAAAATGTATATATGATTATTGACCATATGAATATTGTAATATATTAGAAGATATAAATATTAAATATTTTGTATGTGCCAAAAATATAAAATATATGATATAATTACTAAATGTTATCACATGTAACATTAATATACTAAATTGCAAGATAAAAATATAGTTGTTGTAGTAACATTAATATTGTTAATGTTACTTCCATTATTATCAATATTAGTATTATTAGTATTATTATTTGTTATTAATAATATTATTATTATTAAACTATTTAATTATTTATTTATATCAAACATATAAAAAAAAATCGTATAAATAAGATTAGTAAAAGTAGTGCTATTTTCAAGTCAGTATCCATCTTTTAGTGTTTGACAAACTCGTACATTTCAGATTCCAAACAAAGGGATAGTTCCAAATTCTGTTTAGCATAGCTTTCAAACTATTCTTAATTGATTCTTCAATCTATAATTTCGTACCAATCAGTGATTGTATTATGAACAAATCCAAAGAAGTTGTTAGCAATCAATCCCACTCCTTGTCTGTTCTTATTCCCTTCTTAAATAATTATGGAAGGAACGAAACCAACATGAACCAACAATTTCTTTGAATTATTAACAAATTCATCCAATACATTATCTCTCATATCAATTACAATCAATATCAAACGGTTTTAAAGATCACATTAAACAGAAGAAGAAGGTAAAAGCTCGACTACCTATTTTGTGACCCACAACGAACCACCATCGGCTTACACCCACAACTATCACCTATTCTTCATTCTTTTTATCGCCACCATTCGATCACTTCAATCACCATCTATCTCTCTCTCCCCTATATTCTACAACTTGTTGAACACCCTCAATAAGCAACTTCCACTACCGAAATTCTTCTGTTTATTCTTGTTCCCTGTTCAGTTCAACAAACCCGTCACAACTCTTACTTGATGCCAATATTCGATGAAACCAAAACCACGGCCACCATCTTCCCCTCTAAACCGTTATCACCTTAACAACATGATACCATAAACCACATACACCATTTATCAAAACCTTTATGTTTCATTTGTAAATCTATCGAACACCACCTGATATCCTCACCCACTTGCACTTCTACTCCTTCCTTTTGTTTAAGAAGCAATAACAATTAAACCACATTTTTTTTATATACACGGTAACATATACATACACTCGATAACCGAGTTAATCACAACCGAAGATCACTACAACACTCCACCACCTCAAACGTGAGCCACCACTCTTTTCTCTCTTTATATATATCTCCATCTCTCTCGTATTTTATCACTGTTAAAACAAAGAACCATCACCACCTCACCATGATCTTAAACCACCACCTCCATCACCTTTTCTTTTCCTTCTTCATGCACGAATTTTAAACCCCACATAAACTTAATGCCCAGCCGAATCCATTGTCACACCGTTTCTGTTTATGATTTTAGTTAAACACAAAACCACAATCTTGGACACTTTAATGAAAAGGAAAAATAGCATAGTACTCCGTAGTATATAACGCATGAGGTGGTACAAATTATCACCTTATGGTCGACAGTTTTCCAGCATAGGATCACCCCACTAATTCTTTTTCATTAGTGGATTACATGTGGATTAAAGATAGGGACAAGATGCATATGGAGGATAGACAATAAATAATACGGAATAATATACTAAGTATTGAAGAGGGTGGCCGACAAAAATGCCACAACTAGATGAATGTAAATTGGTTAATTTGTTTAATCGACTAGTTGGACCACCAATTCGGCGTATAAAATTTCTTTATGTCGATCAGACATTAGATAGAGAAAGGGACCGAAAAACCCTTTTCAAATTCTGCTAGCGGGCTTATTTATTTAAGATACTGGGCCGAGACTAGTTTTTCTTGATGGGCCGAGATCCATTTTAAATATTAGCTGGGTCGAAAAAGGATATGGGTCGGATAACAGATTGCGGGTTAAATAAAATTAGGCTTGGTTACGAAACAGAAAAACATGTAGGGTCGAATGGTAAGGGTGTTTATAGATGAGCAGGAGGTTGCGGGTTCGAGTCTCATCCATGACAACTCTTTTTAGACAAAGTTTCTAAAGGGTATACACATTTACTTCTAGTTCTATTATCATTATTATTATTAATCGTTATGATTATTATTATTATTAGTTAGTATTATAAGTTATTGTTATATTTATTACTATCATCAATACAATTAATATTATTATCACTATATTTAGAACTAAGTATATTATGTATTATTAAGTGTTTTTATGCAAATTGTTATTATTATCATTAATATTAGTATATTAGGAGTACCCTTTTAATATAAATCTTAGTGTTATCAATTATGATCATTAAAATTTCTATTAAAACGATAATTATTACTAAACTTATTATTTCTATTGAAAATACTATTTTTACTAAAAATATTATTTTTACTAATCATCATTAATGAAATTATCATTTTTTATTAAAATTACTATTATCAGTATTATTATTATCCCTAAACTAATATTACTGCAATTGATAATAATCTTACAAAACAAAAGATATATATTTATATATAAATACAAATATATTTATTAAATAAAGTATACTAATGATACATAAAATTTCGTCTTAATTAGTAACATTAATTAAATATCAAATAGGTATTATAATGTAAAGAAAGCATTAATAAAAATTATATATATAAGAATATTACTCTTACTACATACAATAATAGATATACACTTGTTTGATTACGATCATCTGTTCTAATATATATAGATATACAAATGATATAGGTTCGTGAATCCGAGGCCAACCCTGCATTGTTCAATTGTTAAATATCGTCATATGTATTTTTACTACAAAATACAATACGGTGAGTTTCATTTACCTTTTTACCCTTTACATTTTGGGCTGAGAATACATGCAAATGCTTTATTAACTGTTTTACAATATTTATATGCGTGAGTTTCATTTTCCCTTTTTACTTATTACATTTTTGGGCTGAGAATACATGCAATGTTTTAATAACTGTTTTGCAATATTTATATGGGTGACTTTTACTCTTTACATTTTTGAGAATACATGCAAATGTTTTATTAACTGTTTTACAATAATTATATGCATGAGTTTCATTTACCTTTTTACCCTTTATATTTTTGGGCTGAGAATACATGCGCAACTTTTATAACTGTTTTACGAAATAGACACAAGTAATCGAAATTACATTCTATGGTTGAATGATCGAAACTGAATATGCCCCTTTTTATTAAGTCTGGTAATCTAAGAATTAGGGAACAGACACCCTAATTGACGCGAACTCTAAAGATAGATCTATCGGGCCCAACAAGCCCCATCCAAAGTACCGGATGCTTTAGTACTTCGAAATTTATATCATGTCCGAAGGAGGATCCCGAAATGATGGGGATATTCTTATATGCATATTGTGAATGTTGGTTACCAGGTGTTCAATCCATATGAATGATATTTTTGTCTCTATGCATGGGGCGTATGTTTACGAGAAATGGAAATATGAAATCTTGTGGTCTATTAAAATTATGAAATGATTATTTAATGAACTCACCAACCTTTTGGTTGACACTTGAAAGCATGTTTATTCTCAGGTACGAAAGAAATCTTCCGCTGTGCATTTGATCATTTTAAAGATATTACTTGAAGTCATTCTTGACGTATTTCAAAAGACGTTGCATTCGAGTCGTTGAGTTTATCAAGATCATTATTAAGTCAATTATAGTTGGATATATTATGAAATGGTATGCATGTCTGTCAACTTTAGATGTAATGAAAGATTGTCTTTTCAAAACGAATGCAATATTTGTAAAATGTATCATATAGAGGTCAAGTACCTCGCGATGAAATCAACTGTTGTGAATTGTTTATAATCGATATGGATTTCGTCCGGATGGATTAGGACGGGTCCTTTCAGTTGGTATCAGAGCGGTGGTCTTAGCGAACCAGGTCTTGCGTTAGTGTGTATAACTGATAGTCATTAGGATGCATTAGTGAGTCTGGACTTCGACCGTGTCTGCATGTCAAAAGTTTTGCTTATCATTTTTATCAGGAATCATCTGCTTATCATCCTTAGGAAATTACCTGCTCATTATTCTTAGTCTAGACACATTTTACTGCATTGACTGCATGAATAGTGTATAGACAAAAAAATTTATATCTTAGCGTATCTATTACTGTAAACTTTGCCTGACAGTTTCGTAGATTCCTCCGTAACTTATGGGATTTTAGTATTATATATGCATATGTAAATTAGGTATTGCAGGGTACTAATCTACATCCTATAATCTATTTCTTATCGAAAATCCTTCATCTGCTCGTACGAGATGAATCCCTCAACCAGTTCGAGTTCCTCAGATTCCGATAGCAATTCCGACATGGATGTTCACCTAAGCTCTGGAAGCAGCGTCACCAGAATGAATAAACCAATCAGCTATCTCCAATTCATCTGATGAGTTCGTAGTCGACTTAATCAATGGAGATGCGAAGAAGGAAATCCCTTCCACCAACCGAATTCACCTCTTGGCGAAGAACCTGAAGCACTTACCGGTGAACCAGTTCGAAACACCATCTTCACTTTCATTTCCAGAGTAGCTCGACACGATTATATTCTATCCACAATTCTAAACCTTATTCATTCGCTCGTTCCAAACGACAATCATCCCGGAATAATAGAAGAAGTCAACAAACTTCGCGCTCGAAAAAAAAAAAAAATTTGGAGAATATGGTGCAAAATGTACCAGCTTCAGCAATATCACCGGCACCAACAGTACCATCAGTAACAGCACCAGTACCATCAACAATCCATGCCTCAACATCTCATTCTGTACCTTGAGTATAATCATCGTTCGAAGTATCGTTCTACATCGATTATCTTCGTTCTTCATGACGATTAAGTAATCTCTAAATGCTTTAGAGATTATGTATTCTAGTTCTAACGATAAACCAAATGAGTTTAATATCATAATAACTCAATGAATCCATGATTACATCTGAAGAAAATATATATGTATATATGTTTTCATAAAGATTGTAATTAAAAATTCTTTCGTACAAAGTGATAATTGTGAAAATATTTTAACGGGTAGGTAATACCCGAGGAATATTTAAATATCACATTAATAAGTTACACTGTATATCCTTCGAAGCTGATTCAACAGTCGTTTACTATCCTATTTACAACCACCGATATACGTTTCCGTTCACCGCAGAATAACCAATTGCATTCAATTTTAAATTTAGATTTTGATCTATCAGAATCCAACGAGTGGCATAATGAAGAAAACATTTGACAAAATAAAATTTGTTAGAAACAGACTAATTAACTATGAGAAGTTTTGTTAAGAATCCACGCTAGCTGTTTCCAGCTAACTGTTCCTAGCTAACTGATTACATTTTATTTATCGCAGTTTATGTATCGCAATTTAATTATTACAATTATTTATCGTCATTTAATTTCTGTTATTTACTTTACGCATTTAATTTATCGTCATTTAATTTCTGTTATTTATTTTAAGCACTTTAAATATCGGGACACGTATACAAGGTTTCGACCTATCATATCGACCCATCTATATATATATTTCGGAACGACCATAGACACTCTATAGTTGGCTATACAGGGTTGAGGTGGATTCCAAAATATATATATGGTTTGAGTTGTGATCAATACTGAGACCGGTGCACGGGTCACGATACGTATTATTTAATTCGAATATTATTTATTAAAATATATATGAATCATTGAACTATTGAACTATTGGACTATCAGACTATTGGACTGCTAACTTTGGATAATTAAAATGAATTAAAATATTGTTTATAACATATAAAACTAAACAATTCTTCAAGTTTGCCACTTGATTTCATCTTAAACATCGACAATTTCAATTCGCGTTCAAATTTTTCATGATTCTTGAAAACACCTCAATCGAGAAATTGAACCAACCGCACCTCATCTCTGGAAGAAAAGATTCTTGCATATAGTTATGCACTCGAAAACTCTCGGAGACTGAGTCAACGTTTAACACGCAGCAGTGTTAATTTCTTTAGTGTTATTATTACCCAAAATAACTTTGAAATCCCTTTCCAAATTAGCCAATTTTATCACAGCTCCAACAAGTTAACCTTGACTTCTCAGAAAGGTTAGTCTCGATATATATATACGTTATTCTTTCGCCGTCGTTACTGGAGAACCTTTTATATTCCACCATACTACCATAAGCGTTTAATCATTCAAAAAAAAAAAAAAAAAAAACAATTCGCCCGAAAACACCTTGGATTGATAACCGACAATTCAGATATGGCTGCATTAAATGCAGAGGAAATAGTAAAATTGTAGATGGCCTAAGTGGCCAAAAGATTGATGATAAAGAAGGGAGTGTTAGGAACGCTCGATAGAAAATTTGATACTGAAAAATGGATTGAGTTAACCGTGAAGGAAACAAAGAACAAATACAAGGACTGAATCTGCCTTCAAAGAATCCAAATGATTCAGTGCCTGCTGAAACCGTTAGTAAGAACCCCACTCCTTATTCTAAACCTTTCCAGCTGATATTCTTCATCATCATCTTATCTTAGATATTATAAGATATCTTCAAATCTTCTGTTATACAAATTCTCCATATTTCTGGAGATATTTTCACAACTATCTTTATCTGAAATCATCTATCATTCCGTAATATTTGCGTTACAACATAAAAGAAACTGTGATAGTTTCGAAATTCTGAAACCTTCGAGTTTAAAATAGGAATGTTTTGAAGTAGTGTTGGAAACTGATGCATGAATTAGTATAATATAATGAAACTTGATCAACTTCATTATATTACAGTAAGTCATGTTGAGTTTCTAATGGAATGTGATGATTCACAGTACCATCATCATGTGCCATGTTACACGGCTCTTACATTCTATTTAAATTCTAAAAATATCAAGAAAATATTTCTTGATGATTCGGTCTTTTCCAGGATATTCTTGTAATATCACAAATCAAAATCGTTCCATTACCATTACTTTCTTAAAGCATTAGCTATGTTCATTTCAAATTTCATACCTACGAATCCCGTACCATTACTCCCTTGACTCGAAGTCCGGAAGAGAAAACGAAAGCGTGAAGCTCCGAAAAATAGTGAAGAATATAAAGCTCGATAATAACCCTGAAATTACAAACCGGGTATATCAATGCATATAGCACTATAAAGACACGGGAGAACTAGAAACATTATGAACACAAGAGTATAGTAGAAGTAAATAGATTCTTCTGGCAGTAGATGGAAAAGAAGAATTACAGATGTGAAAATTAAGAGTATATCAAGGATCAGGATGGGATGGAGTATATTGGCGAATGTTTTAAAGTAGGAATTAAGGAGAAAGAATAGAAGGTGTGGAGAATAAGAAAAACGAAAGGGGTAGATTTATAGTAAAATATCCGACAGAGAAATCGAAACAGATTGCCGTATTAAATCAAAGAAGATTTTGATTTTCTAGATCTCCGAAGAACCAAATTTTATTACGTAAGATTTTCTTTAAATCCCGTAAAATCCGGAAATCAATCATAACTACGTCATCGGTTAAAATAATTTCATATTTACTCATTTCACTCTCTCGCGATAGCTTCACTCATACTCCTCACATAATCGAATTGTTTTAACACTATTACTAAATGGTGATAAAACTCTAGTTGTCAATTCATACTCGTCATAAAACATTTTATTGTTAGACGATCTCGATCAAATTTCGGGGACGAAATTTCTTTAACGGGTGGGTACTGTAACGACCCGGAAATTTCCGACCAAATTTAAACCTTAACCTTTATATGTTTCCGACACGATAAGCAAAGTCTGTAATGTTGAGTCTCGAAAACCTTGGAACAAATTACACGAATGCATTTACCCTTTGACTATTCCTGAGGATTCACGAACAACTGTTGTAAATAAAAATGTATATATGATTATTGACCATATGAATATTGTAATATATTAGAAGATATAAATATTAAATATTTTGTATGTGCCAAAAATATAAAATATATGATATAATTACTAAATGTTATCACATGTAACATTAATATACTAAATTGCAAGATAAAAATATAGTTGTTGTAGTAACATTAATATTGTTAATGTTACTTCCATTATTATCAATATTAGTATTATTAGTATTATTATTTGTTATTAATAATATTATTATTATTAAACTATTTAATTATTTATTTATATCAAACATATAAAAAAAATCGTATAAATAAGATTAGTAAAAGCAGTGCTATTTTCAAGTCAGTATCCATCTTTTAGTGTTTGACAAACTCGTACATTTCAGATTCCAAACAAAGGGATAGTTCCAAATTCTGTTTAGCATAGCTTTCAAACTATTCTTAATTGATTCTTCAATCTATAATTTCGTACCAATCAGTGATTGTATTATGAACAAATCCAAAGAAGTTGTTAGCAATCAATCCCACTCCTTGTCTGTTCTTATTCCCTTCTTAAATAATTATGGAAGGAACGAAACCAACATGAACCAACAATTTCTTTGAATTATTAACAAATTCATCCAATACATTATCTCTCATATCAATTACAATCAATATCAAACGGTTTTAAAGATCACATTAAACAGAAGAAGAAGGTAAAAGCTCGACTACCTATTTTGTGACCCACAACGAACCACCATCGGCTTACACCCACAACTATCACCTATTCTTCATTCTTTTTATCGCCACCATTCGATCACTTCAATCACCATCTATCTCTCTCTCCCCTATATTCTACAACTTGTTGAACACCCTCAATAAGCAACTTCCACTACCGAAATTCTTCTGTTTATTCTTGTTCCCTGTTTAGTTCAACAAACCCGTCACAACTCTTACTTGATGCCAATATTCGATGAAACCAAAACCACGGCCACCATCTTCCCCTCTAAACGTTTATCACCTTAACAACATGATACCATAAACCACATACACCATTTATCAAAACCTTTATGTTTCATTTGTCAATCTATCGAACACCACCTGATATCCTCACCCACTTGCACTTCTACTCCTTCCTTTTGTTTAAGAAGCAATAACAATTAAACCACATTTTTTTTTATATACACGGTAACATATACATACACTCGATAACCGAGTTAATCACAACCGAAGATCACCACAACACTCCACCACCTCAAACGTGAGCCACCACTCTTTTCTCTCTTTATATATATCTCCATCTCTCTCGTATTTTATCACTGTTAAAACAAAGAACCATCACCACCTCACCATGATCTTAAACCACCACCTCCATCACCTTTTCTTTTCCTTCTTCATGCACGAATTTTAAACCCCACATAAACTTAATGCCCAGCCGAATCCATTGTCACACCGTTTCTGTTTATGATTTTAGTTAAACACAAAACCACAATCTTGGACACTTTAATGAAAAGGAAAAATAGCATAGTACTCCGTAGTATATAACGCATGAGGTGGTACAAATTATCACCTTATGGTCGACAGTTTTCCAGCATAGGATCACCCCACTAATTCTTTTTCATTAGTGGATTACATGTGGATTAAAGATAGGGACAAGATGCATATGGAGGATAGACAATAAATAATACGGAATAATATACTAAGTATTGAAGAGGGTGGCCGACAAAAATGCCACAACTAGATGAATGTAAATTGGTTAATTTGTTTAATCGACTAGTTGGACCACCAATTCGGCGTATAAAATTTCTTTATGTCGATCAGACTTTAGATAGAGAAAGGGACCGAAAAACCCTTTTCAAATTCTGCTAGCGGGCTTATTTATTTAAGATACTGGGCCGAGACTAGTTTTTCTTGATGGGCCGAGATCCATTTTAAATATTAGCTGGGTCGAAAAAGGATATGGGTCGGATAACAGATTGCGGGTTAAATAAAATTAGGCTTGGTTACGAAACAGAAAAACATGTAGGGTCGAATGGTAAGGGTGTTTATAGATGAGCAGGAGGTTGCGGGTTCGAGTCTCATCCATGACAACTCTTTTTAGACAAAGTTTCTAAAGGGTATACACATTTACTTCTAGTTCTATTATCATTATTATTATTAATCGTTATGATTATTATTATTATTAGTTAGTATTATAAGTTATTGTTATATTTATTACTATCATCAATACAATTAATATTATTATCACTATATTTAGAACTAAGTATATTATGTATTATTAAGTGTTTTTATGCAAATTGTTATTATTATCATTAATATTAGTATATTAGGAGTACCCTTTTAATATAAATCTTAGTGTTATCAATTATGATCATTAAAATTTCTATTAAAACGATAATTATTACTAAACTTATTATTTCTATTGAAAATACTATTTTTACTAAAAATATTATTTTTACTAATCATCATTAATGAAATTATCATTTTTTATTAAAATTACTATTATCAGTATTATTATTATCCCTAAACTAATATTACTGCAATTGATAATAATCTTACAAAACAAAAGATATATATTTATATATAAATACAAATATATTTATTAAATAAAGTATACTAATGATACATAAAATTTCGTCTTAATTAGTAACATTAATTAAATATCAAATAGGTATTATAATGTAAAGAAAGCATTAATAAAAATTATATATATAAGAATATTACTCTTACTACATACAATAATAGATATACACTTGTTTGATTACGATCATCTGTTCTAATATATATAGATATACAAATGATATAGGTTCGTGAATCCGAGGCCAACCCTGCATTGTTCAATTGTTAAATATCGTCATATGTATTTTTACTACAAAATACAATACGGTGAGTTTCATTTACCTTTTTACCCTTTACATTTTGGGCTGAGAATACATGCAAATGCTTTATTAACTGTTTTACAATATTTATATGCGTGAGTTTCATTTTCCCTTTTTACTTATTACATTTTTGGGCTGAGAATACATGCAATGTTTTAATAACTGTTTTGCAATATTTATATGGGTGACTTTTACTCTTTACATTTTTGAGAATACATGCAAATGTTTTATTAACTGAGAATACATGCGCAACTTTTATAACTGTTTTACGAAATAGACACAAGTAATCGAAATTACATTCTATGGTTGAATGATCGAAACTGAATATGCCCCTTTTTATTAAGTCTGGTAATCTAAGAATTAGGGAACAGACACCCTAATTGACGCGAACTCTAAAGATAGATCTATCGGGCCCAACAAGCCCCATCCAAAGTACCGGATGCTTTAGTACTTCGAAATTTATATCATGTCCGAAGGAGGATCCCGGAATGATGGGGATATTCTTATATGCATATTGTGAATGTCGGTTACCAGGTGTTCAATCCATATGAATGATATTTTTGTCTCTATGCATGGGGCGTATGTTTACGAGAAATGGAAATATGAAATCTTGTGGTCTATTAAAATTATGAAATGATTATTTAATGAACTCACCAACCTTTTGGTTGACACTTGAAAGCATGTTTATTCTCAGGTACGAAAGAAATCTTCCGCTGTGCATTTGATCATTTTAAAGATATTACTTGAAGTCATTCTTGACGTATTTCAAAAGACGTTACATTCGAGTCGTTGAGTTTATCAAGATCATTATTAAGTCAATTATAGTTGGATATATTATGAAATGGTATACATGTCTGTCAACTTTAGATGTAATGAAAGATTGTCTTTTCAAAACGAATGCAATATTTGTAAAATGTATCATATAGAGGTCAAGTACCTCGCGATGAAATCAACTGTTGTGAATTGTTTATAATCGATATGGATTTCGTCCGGATGGATTAGGACGGGTCCTTTCATTATGGCCGTTGATAAGACAGTGTGTTGTAACGTCGTCAAAGGGACGAGGGTTACGTAATGTCCAACAGTCCCGTAACAATCTAAAAACCTCATTTCTTACCCCAATTACCGACTCCGTCACTTGTGGGAACATTTTGTTTAATAGTTGTTATCCGATGTTCTTGTTCTCACTTTGGTGAGAAGCGAACATTACTAATCCGTAAGCATAACATGCTTCTTTATGTTGCATGTTAGCCGCTTTTTCTAAATCACGAAGTCCAATATTCGGATATATTGAGTCAAAATAATTTCTTAACCCATTGCGTAAAATAGCATTTGGGTTCCCCACAATATATGCGTCAAAGTAAACACATCGTAACTTATGGATTTCCCAATGTGATATCCCCCATCTTTCGAACGAAAGCCTTTTATAAACCAAGGCATTCTTGGAACGTTCTTCGAATGTCTTACAAACTGATCTCTCCTTAAATAGTTGTGCCGAAGAATTCTGACCGACTCTAGACAAGATTTCATCAATCATGTCTCCGGGTAGGTCTCTTAAAATATTGGGTTGTCTATCCATTTTGTGTTTTTATACTGTAAAATAGACAAGAGTTAGATTCATAAAAAAAATATTTATTAATACAAGCAATTTTTACATATATCATAAAGCATAAGCACACTATATTACATATATTACACCACACGAATACAACTATCTTATTCCGACTCGCTTGTTTCTTCTTCTTCGATTTTGGTTCGTTTTGCAAAGTTTCTAGGGATATATGATGTTCCCCTAATACGAGCCATCGTTTTCCACATTGGTTTAGAAAAACCTGGTGGTTTAGAGGTTCCCGGGTCATTGTTACAACTTAAGGACTTCGGGGGTTGACGATACATATAAAGTTCATCGGGGTTGGAATTAGATTTCTCTATTTTTATGCCCTTTCCCTTATTATTTTCTTTTGCCTTTTTAAATTCAGTTGGGGTAATTTCTATAACATCATCGAAATTCTCGTCGGAATCCGATTCATCGGAGAATTGGTAATCCTCCCAATATTTTGCTTCCTTGGCGGAAACACCATTGACCATAATTAACCTTGGTCGGTTGGTTGAGGATTTTCTTTTACTTAACCGTTTTATTATTTCCCCCACCGGTTCTATTTCTTCATCCGGTTCCGATTCTTCTTCCGGTTCCGATTCTTCTTCCGGTTCCGACTCTTCTTCCGGTTCCTCTTCGGGAACTTGTGAATCAGTCCACGAATCATTCCAATTTACATTTGACTCTTCATTATTATTAGGTGAGTCAATGGGACTTGTTCTAGAGGTAGACATCTATCACATAATATCAAACGCGTTAAGAGATTAATATATCACATAATATTCACATGTAAAAAATATATAGTTTCCAACAAAATTTATTAAGCAATCATTTTTCAAGTAAACACGGTCGTAGTCCAGACTCACTAATGCATCCTAACAAACTCGATAAGACACACTAATGCAAAATTCTGGTTCTCTAAGACCAATGCTCGGATACCAACTGAAATGTCCCGTTCTTATTGATTAAAAACGTTCCATATTAATTGATTTCGTTGCGAGGTTTTGACCTCTATATGAGACGTTTTTCAAAGACTGCATTCATTTTAAAACAAACCATAACCTTTATTTCATAAATAAAGGTTTAAAAAGCTTTACGTAGATTATCAAATAATGATAATCTAAAATATCCTGTTTACACACGACCATTACATAATCGTTTATAATACAAATATGTTACAACGAAATAAGTTTCTTGAATGCAGTTTTTACACAATATCATACAAGCATGGACTCCAAATCTCGTCCTTATTTAAGTATGCAACAACGGAAGCTCTTAATAATCACCTGAGAATAAACATGCTTAAAACGTCAACAAAAATGTTGGTGAGTTATAGGTTTAACCTATATATATCAAATCATAATAATAGACCACAAGATTTCATATTTCAATACACATCCCATACATAGAGATAAAAATCATTCATATGGTGAACACCTGGTAACCGACATTAACAAGATGCATATATAAGAATATCCCCATCATTCCGGGACACCCTTCGGATATGATATAAATTTCGAAGTACTAAAGCATCTGGTACATTGGATGGGGTTTGTTAGGCCCAATAGATCTATCTTTAGGATTCGCGTCAATTAGGGTGTATGTTCCCTAATTCTTAGATTACCAGACTTAATAAAAAGGGGCATATTCGATTTCGATAATTCAACCATAGAATGTAGTTTCATGTACTTGTGTCTATTTTGTAAATCATTTATAAAACCTGCATGTATTCTCATCCCAAAAATATTAGATTTTAAAAGTGGGACTATAACTCACTTTCACAGATTTTTACTTCGTCGGGAAGTAAGACTTGGCCACTGGTTGATTCACGAACCTATAACAATATATACATATATATCAAATTATGTTCAAAATATATTTACAACACTTTTAATATATTTTGATGTTTTAAGTTTATTAAGTCAGCTGTCCTCGTTAGTAACCTACAACTAGTTGTCCACAGTTAGATTGTAGAGACCCGTCCTAATCCATCCGGACGAAGTCCATATCGATTACAAACGATTCACAACAGTTGATTACATCGCTAGGTAATTGACCTCTATATGATAAATTTTACAAACATTGCATTCATTTTTAAAAGACAAACTTTCGTTACATCGACAGTTGACAGGCATGTAAAGCATTTCATAATATATCCAAATATAATTGACTTAATAATAATCTTGATGAACTCAACGACTCGAATGCAACATCTTTTGAAATATGTCATGAATGACTCCAAGTAATATCTCTAATATGAGCAAATGCACAGCGGAAGATTTCTTTCGTACCTGAGAATAGACATGCTTTAAAGGGTCAACCAAAAGGTTGGTGAGTTCATTAGTTTATCATAAAGAATCATTTCATAATTTTAATAGACCACAAGATTTCATACTTCCATTTCTCATAATCATACGTCCCATGCATAGAGACAAAAATATCATTCATATGGATTGAACACCTGGTAACCGATATTCACAATATGCATATAAGAATATCCCCATCATTCCGGGATCCTCCTTCGGACAAGATATAAATTTCGAAGTACTAAAGCATCCGGTACTTTGGATGGGGCTTGTTGGGCCCAATAGATCTATCTTTAGAATTCGCGTCAATTAGGGTGTCTGTTGTAGTGACCCGAACTTTTCCATGTTTATATATATTAATTGAGATTGATATTTACATGATTAAATGTTTCCAACATGTTAAGCAATCAAACTTGTTAAGACTTGATTAATTGAAATATGTTTCATATAGACAATTGACCACCCAAGTTGACCGGTGATTCACGAAAGTTAAAACTTGTAAAAACTATACGATGACATATATATGGTTATATATATATATATAACATGTTTTTATTATAAGTATGTATCTCATTAGGTATTTTAACAATGAGTTATATACATAAAAATGAGACTATTAATTTAAGAAACTCGAAAACGATATATATAACGATTATCGTTATAACAACGTCTTACTAGGTACATATGAATCATATTAAGATATTGATACACTTGGTTAATTATGTTAAATGATAAGTAAATATATTATTAAGTGTATTAACAATGAAATACATATGTAAAAATAAGACTACTAACTTAATGATTTCGAAACGAGACATATATGTAACGATTATCGTTGTAACGACATTTAACTGTATATACATCATACTGAGATATATTATATATCATAATATCATGATAATATAACAATTTAACATCTCATTTGTTATAATAAACATTGGGTTAACAACATTTAACAAGATCGTTAACCTAAAGGTTTCAAAACAACATTCACATGTAACGACTAACGATGACTTAACGACTCAGTTAAAATGTATATACATGTAGTGTTTTAATATGTATTCATACACTTTTGAAAGACTTCAAGACACTTATCAAAATACTTCTACTTAACAAAAATGCTTGCAATTACATCCTCGTTCAGTTTCATCAACAATTCTACTCGTATGCACCCTTATTCGTACTCGTACAATACACAGCTTTTAGATGTATGTACTATTGGTATATACACTCCAATGATCAGCTCTTAGCAGCCCATGTGAGTCACCTAACACATGTGGGAACCATCATTTGGCAACTAGCATGAAATATCTCATAAAATTACAAAAATATGAGTAATCATTCATGACTTATTTACATGAAAACAAAATTACATATCCTTTATATCTAATCCATACACCAACGACCAAAAACACCTACAAACACTTTCATTCTTCAATTTTCTTCATCTAATTGATCTCTCTCAAGTTCTATCTTCAAGTTCTAAGTGTTCTTCATAAATTCCAAAAGTTCTAGTTTCATAAAATCAAGAATACTTTCAAGTTTGCTAGCTCACTTCCAATCTTGTAAGGTGATCATCCAACCTCAAGAAATCTTTGTTTCTTACAGTAGGTTATCATTCTAATACAAGGTAATAATCATATTCAAACTTTGGTTCAATTTCTATAACTATAACAATCTTATTTCAAGTGATGATCTTACTTGAACTTGTTTTCGTGTCATGATTCTGCTTCAAGAACTTCGAGCCATCCAAGGATCCATTGAAGCTAGATACATTTTTCTCTTTTCCAGTAGGTTTATCCAAGGAACTTAAGGTAGTAATGATGTTCATAACATCATTCGATTCATACATATAAAGCTATCTTATTCGAAGGTTTAAACTTGTAATCACTAGAACATAGTTTAGTTAATTCTAAACTTGTTCGAAAACAAAAGTTAATCCTTCTAACTTGACTTTTAAAATCAACTAAACACATGTTCCATATCTATATGATATGCTAACTTAATGATTTAAAACCTGGAAACACGAAAAACACCGTAAAACCGGATTTACGCCGTCGTAGTAACACCGCGGGCTGTTTTGGGTTAGTTAATTAAAAACTATGATAAACTTTGATTTAAAAGTTGTTATTCTGAGAAAATGATTTTTATTATGAACATAAAACTATATCCAAAAATTATGGTTAAACTCAAAGTGGAAGTATGTTTTCTAAAATGGTCATCTAGACGTCATTCTTTCGACTGAAATGACTACCTTTACAAAAATGACTTGTAACTTATTTTTCCGACTATAAACCTATACTTTTCTGTTTAGATTCATAAAATAGAGTTCAATATGAAACCATAGCAATTTGATTCACTCAAAACGGATTTAAAACGAAGAAGTTATGGGTAAAACAAGATTGGATAATTTTTCTCATTTTAGCTACGTGAAAATTGGTAACAAATCTATTCCAACCATAACTTAATCAACTTGTATTGTATATTATGTAATCTTGAGATACCATAGACACGTATACAATGTTTCAACCTATCATGTCGACACATCTATATATATTTCGGAACAACCATAGACACTCTATATGTGAATGTTGGAGTTAGCTATACAGGGTTGAGGTTGATTCCAAAATATATATAGTTTGAGTTGTGATCAATACTGAGATACGTATACACTGGGTCGTGGATTGATTCAAGATAATATTTATCGATTTATTTCTGTACATCTAACTGTGGACAACTAGTTGTAGGTTACTAACGAGGACAGCTGACTTAATAAACTTAAAACATCAAAATATATTAAAAGTGTTGTAAATATATTTTGAACATACTTTGATATATATGTATATATTGTTATAGGTTCGTGAATCAACCAGTGGCCAAGTCTTACTTCCCGACGAAGTAAAAATCTGTGAAAGTGAGTTATAGTCCCACTTTTAAAATCTAATATTTTTGGGATGAGAATACATGCAGGTTTTATAAATGATTTACAAAATAGACACAAGTACGTGAAACTACATTCTATGGTTGAATTATCGAAATCGAATATGCCCCTTTTTATTAAGTCTGGTAATCTAAGAATTAGGGAACAGACACCCTAATTGACGCGAATCCTAAAGATAGATCTATCGGGCCCAACAAGCCCCATCCAAAGTACCGGATGCTTTAGTACTTCGAAATTTATATCATATCCGAAGGGTGTCCCGGAATGATGGGGATATTCTTAAATATGCATCTTGTTAATGTCGGTTACCAGGTGTTCACCATATGAATGATTTTTATCTCTATGTATGGGATGTGTATTGAAATATGAAATCTTGTGGTCTATTATTATGATTTGATATATATAGGTTAAACCTATAACTCACCAACATTTTTGTTGACGTTTTAAGCATGTTTATTCTCAGGTGATTATTAAGAGCTTCCGCTGTCGCATACTTAAATAAGGATGAGATTTGGAGTCCATGCTTGTATGATATTGTGTAAAAACTGCATTCAAGAAACTTATTTTGTTGTAACATATTTGTATTGTAAACCATTATGTAATGGTTGTGTGTAAACAGGATATTTTAGATTATCATTATTTGATAATCTACGTAAAGCTTTTTAAACCTTTATTGATGAAATAAAGGTTATGGTTTGTTTTAAAATGAATGCAGTCTTTGAAAAACGTCTCATATAGAGGTCAAAACCTCGCAACGAAATCAATTAATATGGAACGTTTTTAATCAATAAGAACGGGACATTTCAGTTGGTATCAGAGCGTTGGTCTTAGAGAACCAGAATTTTGCATTAGTGTGTCTTATCGAGTTTGTTAGGATGCATTAGTGAGTCTGGACTTCGACCGTGTTTACTTGAAAAATGATTGCTTAACAAATTTTGTTGGAAACTATATATTTTTAACATGTGAATATTATGTGATATATTAATCTCTTAACGCGTTTGATATTATGTGATAGATGTCTACCTCTAGAACAAGTCCCATTGACTCACCTAATAATAATAAAGAGTCAAATGTAAATTGGAATGATTCGTGGACTGATTCACAAGTTCCCGAAGAGGAACCGAAAGAAGAGTCGGAACCGGAAGAAGAATCGGAACCGGAAGAAGAATCGGAACCGGATGAAGAAATAGAACCGGTGGGGGAAATAATAAAATGGTTAAGTAAAATAAAATCCTCAACCAACCGATCAAGGTTAATTATGGTCAATGGTGTTTCCGCCAAGGAAGCAAAATATTGGGAGGATTACCAATTCTCCGATGAATCGGATTCCGACGAGAATTCCGATGATATTATAGAAATTACCCCAACTGAATTTAAAAAGGCAAAAGAAAATAATAAGGGAAAGGGCATAAAAATAGAGAAATCTAATTCCAACCCCGATGAACTTTATATGTATCGTCAACCCCCGAAGTCCTTAAGTTGTAACAATGACCCGGGAACCTCTAAACCACCAGGTTTTTCTAAACCAATGTGGATCACGATGGCTCATATTAGGGGAACATCATATATCCCTAGAAACTTGGCAAAACGAACCAAAACCGAAGAAGAAGAAACAAGCGAGTCGGAATAAGATAGTTGTATTCGTGTGGTGTAATATATGTAATATAGTGTGCTTATGCTTTATGATATATGTAAAAATTGCTTGTATTAATAAGTATTTTTTTTTTTATGAATCTAATTCTTGTCTATTTTACAGTATAAAAACACAAAATGGATAGACAACCCAATATTTTAAGAGACCTACCCGGAGACATGATTGATGAAATCTTGTCTAGAGTCGGTCAGAATTCTTCGGCACAACTATTTAAGGCGAGATCAGTTTGTAAGACATTCGAAGAACGTTCCAAGAATGTCTTGGTTTATAAGAGACTTTCGTTTGAAAGATGGGGGATATCACATTGGGAAACCCATAAGTTACGATGTGTTTACTTTGACGCATATATTGTGGGGAACCCAAATGCTATTTTACGCAACGGGTTAAGAAATTATTTTGACTCAATATATCCGAATATTGGACTTCGTTATTTAGAAAAAAAGCGGCTAACATGCAACATAAAGAAGCGTGTTATGCTTACGGATTAGTAATGTTCGCTTCTCACCAAAGTGAGAACAAGAACATCGGGCTACAACTATTAAACAAAACGTTTCCACAAGTGACGGAGTCGGTAATTGGGGTAAGAAATGAGGTTTTTAGATTATTACGGGACTGTTGGACATTACGTAACCCTCGTCCCTTTGACGACGTTACAACACGCTGTCTTATCAACGGCCATAACGGTTATGTTCCACAAGACCAAGGATGGGAAGTAGTCCTAGTAAAACCAGAATGCATGACTTGTTTCTGGACGTATGAATTACGTGTCTTTATTGCCTTTGCTGAACGACTTGTGTACTAGCTAGAATTATCTTCACAACTATCTTGTATCAAAGTTATTGTGTGCTATATTTCATGCTTTATGTAAAATAAGCGGTATTGTAAGTTTGTAAAATATTGTATAAAACTTTGAACGCGAAATATTATTACAATCAGTTTTTCATATAGAATTGTAGTAGTTGAATTGTATATTAGCTACTAAGTATGAACTTAACGGGTAGGTACTACCCGAATTTAAACTTATAAAACGCTAATATGAAGAAAAAGCTTTTATAAATGAGTTCATATTATGCTACGAAATACTATTAACTACTCTTAATATTCTGTATGATTAACTTGTTCCATTTGACTATTTTGAAGGAAATGGCACCAACTACTCGACACACCGTGAATATGAACGAAGAGGAATTCCGTACTTTTCTAGCTTCAAACATAGCCGCAGTACAGGCTGCGCTACATACCAACAATAACCTTGGATCTAGCAGTACAGGAAATCGTGTAGGATGCACCTACAAAGAATTCACTGCCTGCAAACCTTTGGAATTTGATGGAACCGAAGGACCGATCGGATTGAAACGGTGGACCGAGAAAGTCGAATCGGTGTTTGCCATAAGTAAGTGTACTGAAGAGGACAAAGTGAAGTACGCTACGCATACCTTCACAGGTTCTGCGTTAACATGGTGGAATACCTATCTAGAGCAAGTGGGACAAGATGATGCGTACGCACTACCGTGGTCAGCATTCAAGCACTTGATGAATGAGAAGTACCGTCCCAGAACCGAGGTCAATAAGCTCAAGACAGAACTTAGAGGGTTACGAACCCAAGGATTTGATATTACCACTTACGAAAGACGATTCACAGAATTGTGCCTATTGTGTCCGGGAGCGTTCGAAGATGAGGAAGAGAAGATCGACGCGTTTGTGAAAGGATTACCGGAAAAAATCCAAGAAGATATAAGTTCACACGAGCCCGCCTCCATACAACAGGCATGTAGAATGGCTCACAAACTAGTGAACCAGATTGAAGAAAGAATTAAAGAACAGACTGCTGAAGAGGCCAATGTGAAGCAAGTCAAAAGAAAGTGGGAGGAAAACGGTGATAAGAATCACCAATACAACAACAACAACAATTACAACAATAATCGCAACAATTATCCCAACAATCGCAACATCAATCGCAACTACAACAAACGGCCCAACAACAACAACAGCAACTACAACAATCATCCCAACAACAATAATAACCGCAACAACAACAACAATCAGAAGCAGCTATGCCAAAGGTGTGAAAAGTATCACTCGGGGTTCTGCACCAACTTTTGCAACAAGTGTAAAAGAAATGGTCATAGCGCGGCGAAGTGTGAGGTCTACGGACCAGGGGTTAATAGAACGAAAGGAACAAATGGTGTCGGAACGAGTAATGGCGGAGCAAGTAGTGTCGGAGCAAGTTATGCCAATGTAGTTTGTTATAAATGTGGAAAACCGGGCCACATTATTAGAAATTGCCCGAACCAGGAGAACACGAATGGACAAGGCCGCGGAAGAGTTTTCAATATTAATGCGGCAGAGGCACAGGAAGACCCGGAGCTTGTTACGGGTACGTTTCTTATTGACAATAAATCTGCTTACGTTTTATTTGATTCGGGTGCGGATAGAAGCTATATGAGTAGATATTTTTGTGCTAAATTAAGTTGTCCATTGACGCCTTTGGATAGTAAATTTTTACTCGAATTAGCAAATGGTAAATTAATTTCAGCAGATAATATATGTCAGAATCGAGAAATTAAACTGGTTAGCGAAACATTTAAGATTGACTTGATACCAGTAGAGTTAGGGAGTTTTGATGTGATAATCGGTATGGACTGGTTGAAAGAAGTGAAAGCAGAGATCGTTTGTTACAAAAATTCAATTCGCATTATACGAGAAAAAGGTAAACCCTTAATGGTGTACGGAGAAAAGGGCAACACGAAGCTACATCTTATTAGTAATTTGAAGGCACAAAAACTAATAAGAAAAGGTTGCTATGCTGTTCTAGCACACGTCGAGAAAGTACAAACTGAAGAAAAGAGCATCAATGATGTTCCCATTGCAAAAGAATTTCCCGATGTCTTTCCGAAAGAATTACCGGGATTACCCCCACATCGATCTGTTGAATTTCAAATAGATCTTGTACCAGGAGCTGCACCAATAGCTCGTGCTCCTTACAGACTCGCACCCAGCGAGATGAAAGAACTGCAAAGCCAATTACAAGAACTTTTAGAGCGTGGTTTCATTCGACCAAGCACATCACCGTGGGGAGCTCCTGTTTTGTTTGTCAAGAAGAAAGATGGTACATTCAGGTTGTGTATCGACTACCGAGAGTTGAACAAACTTACCATCAAGAACCGCTACCCACTACCGAGAATCGACGACTTATTTGATCAACTACAAGGCTCGTCTGTTTATTCAAAGATTGACTTACGTTCCGGGTATCATCAAATGCGGGTGAAAGAAGATGATATTCCAAAGACTGCTTTCAGAACACGTTACGGTCATTACGAGTTTATGGTCATGCCGTTTGGTTTAACTAATGCACCAGCTGTGTTCATGGACCTTATGAACCGAGTGTGTGGACCATACCTTGACAAGTTTGTCATTGTTTTCATTGATGACATACTTATTTACTCAAAGAATGACCAAGAACACGGTGAACATTTGAGAAAGGTGTTAGAAGTATTGAGGAAGGAAGAATTGTACGCTAAGTTTTCAAAGTGTGCATTTTGGTTGGAAGAAGTTCAATTCCTCGGTCACATAGTGAACAAAGAAGGTATTAAGGTGGATCCGGCAAAGATAGAAACTGTTGAAAAGTGGGAAACCCCGAAAACTCCGAAACACATACGCCAGTTTTTAGGACTAGCTGGTTACTACAGAAGGTTCATCCAAGATTTTTCCAGAATAGCAAAACCCTTGACTGCATTAACGCATAAAGGGAAGAAATTTGAATGGAATGATGAACAAGAGAAAGCATTTCAGTTATTGAAGAAAAAGCTAACTACGGCACCTATATTGTCATTGCCTGAAGGGAATGATGATTTTGTGATTTATTGTGACGCATCAAAGCAAGGTCTCGGTTGTGTATTAATGCAACGAACGAAGGTGATTGCTTATGCGTCTAGACAATTGAAGATTCACGAACAAAATTATACGACGCATGATTTGGAATTAGGAGCGGTTGTTTTTGCATTAAAGACTTGGAGGCACTACTTATATGGGGTCAAAAGTATTATATATACCGACCACAAAAGTCTTCAACACATATTTAATCAGAAACAACTGAATATGAGGCAGCGTAGGTGGATTGAATTGTTGAATGATTACGACTTTGAGATTCGTTACCACCCGGGGAAGGTAAATGTGGTAGCCGATGCCTTGAGCAGGAAGGACAGAGAACCCATTCGAGTAAAATCTATGAATATAATGATTCATAATAACCTTACTACTCAAATAAAGGAGGCGCAACAAGGAGTTTTAAAAGAGGGAAATTTAAAGGATGAAATACCCAAAGGATCGGAGAAGCATCTTAATATTCGGGAAGACGGAACCCGGTATAGGGCTGAAAGGATTTGGGTACCAAAATTTGGAGATATGAGAGAAATGGTACTTAGAGAAGCTCATAAAACCAGATACTCAATACATCCTGGAACGGGGAAGATGTACAAGGATCTCAAGAAACATTTTTGGTGGCCGGGTATGAAAGCCGATGTTGTTAAATACGTAGGAGAATGTTTGACGTGTTCTAAGGTCAAAGCTGAGCATCAGAAACCATCAGGTCTACTTCAACAACCCGAAATCCCGGAATGGAAATGGGAAAACATTACCATGGATTTCATCACTAAATTGCCAAGGACTGCAAGTGGTTTTGATACTATTTGGGTAATAGTTGATCGTCTCACCAAATCAGCACACTTCCTGCCAATAAGAGAAGATGACAAGATGGAGAAGTTAGCACGACTGTATTTGAAGGAAGTCGTCTCCAGACATGGAATACCAATCTCTATTATCTCTGATAGGGATGGCAGATTTATTTCAAGATTCTGGCAGACATTACAGCAAGCATTAGGAACTCGTTTAGACATGAGTACTGCCTATCATCCACAAACTGATGGGCAGAACGAAAGGACGATACAAACGCTTGAAGACATACTACGAGCATGTGTTATTGATTTCGGAAACAGTTGGGATCGACATCTACCGTTAGCAGAATTTTCCTACAACAACAGCTACCATTCAAGCATTGAGATGGCGCCGTTTGAAGCACTTTATGGTAGAAAGTGCAGGTCTCCGATTTGTTGGAGTGAAGTGGGGGATAGATAGATTACGGGTCCGGAGATTATACAAGAAACTACCTAGAAGATCATCCAAATTCAACAACGGTTGAAAACCGCCCAAAGTCGACAAAAGAGCTACGCTGACATTAAAAGAAAAGATATAGAATTTGAAATTGGAGAGATGGTCATGCTTAAAGTTGCACCTTGGAAAGGCGTTGTTCGATTTGGTAAACGAGGGAAATTAAATCCAAGGTATATTGGACCATTCAAGATTATTGATCGTGTCGGACCAGTAGCTTACCGACTTGAGTTACCTCAACAACTCGCGGCTGTACATAACACTTTCCACATCTCGAATTTGAAGAAATATTTTGCTAAAGAAGATCTCACTATTCCGTTAGATGAAATCCAAATCAACGAAAAACTTCAATTCATCGAAGAACCCGTCGAAATAATGGATCGTGAGGTTAAAAGACTTAAGCAAAACAAGATACCAATTGTTAAGGTTCGATGAAATGCTCGTAGAGGACCCGAGTTCACCTGGGAGTGTGAAGATCAGATGAAGAAGAAATACCCGCATCTATTTCCAGAATATTCGTCAACACCTTCAACAGCTTAAAATTTCGGGACGAAATTTATTTAACGGGTAGGTACTGTAGTGACCCGAACTTTTCCATGTTTATATATATTAATTGAGATTGATATTTACATGATTAAATGTTTCCAACATGTTAAGCAATCAAACTTGTTAAGACTTGATTAATTGAAATATGTTTCATATAGACAATTGACCACCCAAGTTGACCGGTGATTCACGAAAGTTAAAACTTGTAAAAACTATACGATGACATATATATGGTTATATATATAGTTAACATGTTTTTATTATAAGTATGTATCTCATTAGGTATTTTAACAATGAGTTATATACATAAAAATGAGACTATTAATTTAAGAAACTCGAAAACGATATATATAACGATTATCGTTATAACAACGTCTTACTAGGTACATATGAATCATATTAAGATATTGATACACTTGGTTAATTATGTTAAATGATAAGTAAATATATTATTAAGTGTATTAACAATGAAATACATATGTAAAAATAAGACTACTAACTTAATGATTTCGAAACGAGACATATATGTAACGATTATCGTTGTAACGACATTTAACTGTATATACATCATACTGAGATATATTATATATCATAATATCATGATAATATAACAATTTAACATCTCATTTGTTATAATAAACATTGGGTTAACAACATTTAACAAGATCGTTAACCTAAAGGTTTTAAAACAACATTTACATGTAACGACTAACGATGACTTAACGACTCAGTTAAAATGTATATACATGTAGTGTTTTAATATGTATTCATACACTTTTGAAAGACTTCAAGACACTTATCAAAATACTTCTACTTAATAAAAATGCTTACAATTACATCCTCGTTCAGTTTCATCAACAATTCTACTCGTATGCACCCGTATTCGTACTCGTACAATACACAGCTTTTAGATGTATGTACTATTGGTATATACACTCCAATGATCAGCTCTTAGCAGCCCATGTGAGTCACCTAACACATATGGGAACCATCATTTGGCAACTAGCATGAAATATCTCATAAAATTACAAAAATATGAGTAATCATTCATGACTTATTTACATGAAAACAAAATTACATATCCTTTATATCTAATCCATACACCAATGACCAAAAACACCTACAAACACTTTCATTCTTCAAGTTTCTTCATCTAATTGATCTCTCTCAAGTTCTATCTTCAAGTTCTAAGTGTTCTTCATAAATTCCAAAAGTTCTAGTTTCATAAAATCAAGAATACTTTCAAGTTTGCTAGCTCACTTCCAATCTTGTAAGGTGATCATCCAACCTCAAGAAATCTTTGTTTCTTACAGTAGGTTATCATTCTAATACAAGGTAATAATTATATTCAAACTTTGGTTCAATTTCTATAACTATAACAATCTTATTTCAAGTGATGATCTTACTTGAACTTGTTTTCGTGTCATGATTCTGCTTCAAGAACTTCGAGCCATCCAAGGATCCATTGAAGCTAGATCTATTTTTCTCTTTTCCGGTAGGTTTATCCAAGGAACTTAAGGTAGTAATGATGTTCATAACATCATTCAATTCATACATATAAAGCTATCTTATTCGAAGGTTTAAACTTGTAATCACTAGAACATAGTTTAGTTAATTCTAAACTTGTTCGAAAACAAAAGTTAATCCTTCTAACTTGACTTTTAAAATCAACTAAACACATGTTCTATATCTATATGATATGCTAACTTAATGATTTAAAACCTGGAAACACGAAAAACACCGTAAAACCGGATTTACGCCGTCGTAGTAACACCGCGGGCTGTTTTGGGTTAGTTAATTAAAAACTATGATAAACTTTGATTTAAAAGTTGTTATTCTGAGAAAATGATTTTTATTATGAACATAAAACTATATCCAAAAATTATGGTTAAACTCAAAGTGGAAGTATGTTTTCTAAAATGGTCATCTAGACGTCGTTCTTTCGACTGAAATGACTACCTTTACAAAAATGACTTGTAACTTATTTTTCCGACTATAAACCTATACTTTTATGTTTAGATTCATAAAATAGAGTTCAATATGAAACCATAGCAATTTGATTCACTCAAAACGGATTTAAAACGAAGAAGTTATGGGTAAAACAAGATTGGATAATTTTTCTCATTTTAGCTACGTGAAAATTGGTAACAAATCTATTCCAACCATAACTTAATCAACTTGTATTGTATATTATGTAATCTTGAGATACCATAGACACGTATACAATGTTTCGACCTATCATGTCGACACATCTATATATATTTCGGAACAACCATAGACACTCTATATGTGAATGTTGGAGTTAGCTATACAGGGTTGAGGTTGATTCCAAAATATATATACTTTGAGTTGTGATCAATACTGAGATACGTATACACTGGGTCGTGGATTGATTCAAGATAATATTTATCGATTTATTTCTGTACATCTAACTGTGGACAACTAGTTGTAGGTTACTAACGAGGACAGCTGACTTAATAAACTTAAAACATCAAAATATATTAAAAGTGTTGTAAATATATTTTGAACATACTTTGATATATATGTATATATTGTTATAGGTTCGTGAATCAACCAGTGGCCAAGTCTTACTTCCCGACGAAGTAAAAATCTGTGAAAGTGAGTTATAGTCCCACTTTTAAAATCTAATATTTTTGGGATGAGAATACATGCAGGTTTTATAAATGATTTACAAAATAGACACAAGTACGTGAAACTACATTCTATGGTTGAATTATCGAAATCGAATATGCCCCTTTTTATTAAGTCTGGTAATCTAAGAATTAGGGAACAGACACCCTAATTGACGCGAATCCTAAAGATAGATCTATCGGGCCCAACAAGCCCCATCCAAAGTACCGGATGCTTTAGTACTTCGAAATTTATATCATATCCGAAGGGTGTCCCGGAATGATGGGGATATTCTTAAATATGCATCTTGTTAATGTAGGTTACCAGGTGTTCACCATATGAATGATTTTTATCTCTATGTATGGGATGTGTATTGAAATATGAAATCTTGTGGTCTATTATTATGATTTGATATATATAGGTTAAACCTATAACTCACCAACATTTTTGTTGACGTTTTAAGCATGTTTATTCTCAGGTGATTATTAAGAGCTTCCGCTGTCGCATACTTAAATAAGGACGAGATTTGGAGTCCATGCTTGTATGATATTGTGTAAAAACTGCATTCAAGAAACTTATTTTGTTGTAACATATTTGTATTGTAAACCATTATGTAATGGTTGTGTGTAAACAGGATATTTTAGATTATCATTATTTGATAATCTACGTAAAGCTTTTTAAACCTTTATTGATGAAATAAAGGTTATGGTTTGTTTTAAAATGAATGCAGTCTTTGAAAAACGTCTCATATAGAGGTCAAAACCTCGCAACGAAATCAATTAATATGGAACGTTTTTAATCAATAAGAACGGGACATTTCATCTGTTCCCTAATTCTTAGATTACCAGACTAAAAAGGGGCATATTCAGTTTCGATCATTCAACCATATAATGTAGTTTCGATTACTTGTGTCTATTTCATAAGACAGTTATAAAAATAGCGCATGTATTCTCAGTCCCAAAAATATATATTGCAAAAGCATTTAAAAGGGGATTAATGAAACTCACGCAATATAAATATTGTAAAACAGTTAATAATGCATTTGCATGTATTCTCAGCTCAAAACTGTAATGAGTAAAAGGGAGCAAATGAAACTCACAATACTGTATTTTGTAGTAAAAATACATATGACGACATTGAACAATGCAGGGTTGGCCTCGGATTCACGAACCTATATCAAGTATTAACACATTATAGTATAAATCAATTAAGTTTATATATTTGTTATGTATTAATTATTCTTATAATATATTATGATACTTATTTGATATTTAAATAATGTTATATCAATAATATTAGTTGAAACATAATTTTATGTAATATTAGTATATTTTATGTAATAATATAGTTGAAACATAATTTTATGTAATATTAGTATATTTTATGTAATAATATATTTACATATATATCTTTTGTTTTGTAAAATTAATAATTGTAGAAATACCTAAGAATAATAATAATAATATTAATAATAATAATAATTTTTAAAAGTATAAAACTACCTTAGGAGTAGTTTTAAAAAAATTGCACCAAGCCGGGCTCGAACCCGAGACCTCTCGCTCACTCATCAACACCCTTAACCATTCCTCCATTTCAGTTTTTCTGATTTATAATACAAACTCAAATACTTATCTATTACATGTTTCAACCCACTTCATCTTCTTCACCAAAATCTAAACAATCAAACAACTTCATTCTTAATAGTCAATCATCAAAATGGTTTTAGGACTTCTAAACAAACATGAAACAAAAATAAAAATGTGTTCATGATATAAAAAAAATGAGAAAAAAAAACAAAAAAATCCTACTGCTTGCTGGTAGCCAAGAAAAAAAAATTTTGTTTTCAATTTTGAGTTCGTTTTGGACAATCTTTACAACATGAAACATGTTTCAAATCATTCCTAAAAACTATTGAAATCATCAATTGAACTTAAAACATCAAAACAAGCTCTAATTTCTCCAAGAACAAAACAGTTGACTTTTGACAATTTAACTTTGACTCGCAAATTCGAATTCGTTATCAAGAATTGGAACTTGAGATTTTACAGGAAGTTTAAGTAAATGATTCCTAACAACTCTACATTTTTAGTTTTTGAAATTTGTTTCGAATTCACGTTAGTGTATATCACTGTGAAGAACTCAAGAACTCAAAAATTGATTTTTAGATTAAGAGTGTTATAGGTTATGATTACAACATGAATTGTGTTGCAAATCATTCCTATAATCTTTATGGATCATCAAATTAACTGGAGATATCAAAACAAACTCGAATTTGATTCAAGAACACTTAGTTGACTTTGAAAATCAAAACTTTGACTCTCAAATTAGAAATTAATAGAAAGAATTGAGGATTGAAAACTTACAGATAGTTTAGATAGACGATTTCTAACATGACTGCATTATTACATTTTGAAAATTTGTTCTAAATCAAAATATGGTGAAAAAGATGAATATACAGAGTGTCGAGCTTATTTTCTGGGTTTTCTTTGTTTTCAACTCAAATTGCAGTTTGTAACTTATATAGAGTGATTAGGTACATGATTTAACAGTTAAATTGATTTCCAATTGATTTGTGAAGTAGACTTGTAACAAACTCGAGACATGAAGTACGTAAATTATTTTCATGTGATGAAAAAGAAAAAAAATTGATAGTTACTTCTAACATAATGGGATTCCCTATTTTTATTTTTAATAAATATTAATAGTAAATACCCTAATAATATTAATAATAATTCTAATAAAATAACTAAATAATATCATAAAAATGATAATAAATAAAAATAAGAATTCGTTTAAATCATAAATAAATTTTAATCTTAATTATCTTGTACATTATTTTACATTTTTAATTCAAATGATTATTTTGTATTTTATTAATACAACTTAACATGCACTCTTATATTTATATATGTATATATATTTACATATTTATTTACACACAATTGTTCGTGAATCGTCGGAAATAGTCACAGGTTAAATGAATCTATATAAATAGTTCACACATTTCGAGACTCAACATTACAGGCTTTGCTTATTGTGTTGGAACATATAAAGATTAAGTTTTAATTTGGTCGGAAATTTCCGGGTCGTCACAGTACCTACCCGTTAAAGAAATTTCGTCCCGAAATTTGAGTGGAATGGTCATGGCTGACAATAAGTATGTTTTCATGACGTATCCGAGCTAGAAATTAGAGTTTTATCATTAGTGAGTAATATAGGTAAAAAAAGAACTGATGACGTAGTTATGATTGATTTCCGGAATTCATGGGATTTACACACAATTCTTCGGCGATATAGGAAATCAGATCTTCTTTGATTAAATGCAATAATCTGTTTCGATTGCTCTATCGGATATTTTACTATAAATCCACTCCCTTCGTTTCCTTATTTTCACAGCTCACACCTTCCATTCTTTCTCCTCTGATTCATATTTTTAAAGCATTCATTAATATGCTCCATCCAGTTCTGATCCTTGATATACTCTTAACTTTCATATCTGTCATTCTTCTCTTTCATCTACCACCGGAGGATTATATTTACTTCTACTATTATCTTGGGGTTATAGTGTTTTTAATTTTCCCGTGCCTTTACGTGGCAATACGTATTGATATGCACGGTTTGTAATTTATGTGTTGTTGTCGAGCTTTATATTTTCTTTATATTCAAGAGTTCCATACTTTCGTCTCCTCTTCCCGACTTCAAGTCAAGCGAATAATGGTCCAGAATTCGTAGATATGGATTTTGAAATGAACATAGTTAATGTTCTAGAAGGAAATCGTAATGGCACGATCTTGATTTTTCAAATTACTAGAATATCTGAAAAGATAGAACTATTAAGAATATATGTTCTTGATATACTTGGAGATTGGGTAGAATGTAAGAGTCGTGTAACATGGCACATGATGACGTTATGATCTGTGAATCATCACGTTCCATTAGAAACTCAGCATGACTTACTGTAATATAATCACGTTGATCAAGTGTCATTATATTATACTAACTCATGCATCAGTTCCCAACATTACTTCAATAACATTCATATTTTAAGCTCGAAAGTTTACACAATATAGAAACTAACAGTTTCTATATGATGTAACACTGATAGCACGAAGAGATTAATGATTTAAGATAAGAATTGTTATGAAAATATTCTCGAAAATATCAAAGATATTTATGATGATATTTTCAGAATTTCTGAGATCGAATGTTGATGAAGAAAATCCTTTTGCAAGGATTTAGAATAAATAAGGAGCAAGATATTCACTAAAGACTTCATCAGAAACAGAATCATCAGGGTTCTTTATGTACAAGTTTAGTCCTTGTGATTTGCTCAGAGTCTCCTTCATGGTTTGCTCAATTCATTTTTCAGTACCAAACTTCCTTTTGAGCTTTTCCAACGTATCTTTTTTTTTTTAAATCAAACTTTTGACTGTTAAAATCATCCATAGTTTTTGTTGCTTCATTCAACTTTTCAAAATTTAGAGCATTAATTCACAGACTGGGTGCTTTTCTGAATTTCAGAATGGAAGATCATAGTTCTAAGAGATAAATGTTATATGGATACATATAACTGTTGATGTGGAAACGTTGCGAGACTCAAAATACAAATTTGCTGATTCCCGGTAATTGGTATGGCAGTTCTCGTTACAAGATGCGGATGAGTATATGATAGGGTTTCAATGAATAAATATAATGATTTGTCAGAGAGATTTAAGCCAAAAAAAACAACGAGGCTGCTGGTACGTCTTCTGGTAATATGGTGGAATATAAAAGAATTCTCCGTTATAAAAAGGGTAATTGTATATATCAGAATTATAGTAAGGCTACTTCGATTGAAAAGTCAAAGTTGACTTGCTGGAGCTGTGACAAAATTGGCTACTTTGAAAAACTTTGAAAAGGGATCGCAAAGTTATTTTTGCTAATAAATGCTAAAGGATCTGATGCGGCTATGTGTTAAACTTTTACTCAGTTGCCGAGAGTTTCTCAGGTGCATAACTATATGCATAAACCTTTCCTTCCGTAGATGAAGTGCGGTTGATTCATCCTATCGATTGAGGTGTTTTCAAGAATCATGAAAGGTTTGAACGCAGATTGTAATCGTCAAAATACAGATGAGGTTTAAGATGAGATCAAGTGGCAAACTTGAAGATATGTTAAGTTTCATATGTTATAATCAATATTTTAATTCATTTTAATTATCCAATGTCGACAGTCCATATTTGATAGTCCACAATTAACAGTCCGATAATACATATATAGCTTAATATATAATATCCGAATTAATTAATACGTATCGGGACCCGTGCACATGTCTGATGTGGTAGCGGAGTGGTATAAAATAGATATTAATTTACTACGAAATACTATTAAATACGATACAATTTTACACAAGATATTTATTTATTTATAGAATGGATATACTTAAAACTTGCTACAACACTTATAGGCAGTGTACCTAATCGTACAGTAGTGTAGTTTTTAGTAAGTCCGGTTCGTTCTACAGAGAATCTTTTTAAACAAAGCTTAACGCTATATTAGTTTACTTTTATAAAAATACAAATATATATATATAAGTAATATTATTATTATAAAGGGGGGTTTTTACCGTTTAATGACCGGTTTGTCGATTTTAAAACTTTAGTCGCAGTTAAAACCAAATGTAAAATATTAAAAATAAATACAAGACTTAAATTAAAGCATAAAGTAAATATCGATAATGAAATTGCGAATAATAAAAGTGCGATAAAATAAACTTGCGATAATTAAAAAGTACGATAATTAAAAGTACAATTAAATACAATAACAATAAAAATGCGATAATTAGAAGTGCAATTAAATATAAAATAAAGGAAATTAAATATGAAATAAAAGAATTATGCTTATTTAAAATTCCGTAATCATGATGTTTGACGTGTTGATTTTAGTTTTATGCCCATGGGTTAATTGTCCTTTGTCCTGGATTATTTAATATGTCCGTCTGGTTTTTGTCCATAACAGTCCATCAGTCATAAATATAAAGTGCGAGTGTCCTCGTCAAATTATCCTTATACCCGAAGTTAAATATTCCAACTAATTGGGGACTTAAACTGTAACAAGATTTTAATACTTTGTTTAATAATTACACCAGGATGTCGACTGAGTGTAACCTAAGGTTTTAATATTTTGTTATCAATTATACCAAGTGTCCTTGTACATAATTTCACCCCTGTTTTAATTATTCTAGTAGCTATTAATCCATTCCTGTGTCCATCGTGTCCGATTGAGTGTATATGGTAATTTATAGGGACGCTCAATTGTAAATCTTTATATTAACATTAACAAACTATCATTTAGTTAAAAAAAATATAAAGCCCATTAATAGCCCATAGTCTAATTCCCACAAGTGTCGTTCTTTTGTCCAAACCCCAATTATGGTACAAAGCCCAATTACCCAATTTTAGTAATTAGCCCAACATCATGATTACTTCGTTTTAAATAAGCATAATAATAACTTAGCTACGAGACATTAATGTAAAAAGGTTGAACATAACTTACAATGATTAAAAATAGCGTAGCGTTACACGGACAGAATTTCGACTTACACCCTTACAACATTCGCTAACATACCCTTATTATTAGAATTATAATTAAAATTAAAATATAAATTATAAATATATATATATATATTTTACGTATGAGGAGAAGAAGAAAAAGATGATAAATTGCGATCAGGATTCGGTTGCTTTTATAGGAATTTTTGACTTTTGGGGCTCCGCGACTCGCGGCATTTTTGCCTTCAAACTCCGCGAGTCGCGGAGTTTGAAATTACAGCTCATATCAGTTTGGAGTCTTTCTTGCCGACGGTTTTTATTATTTATTATAATATATAAATAATTATAAGAATTATTTAAATATTATATTATATTTATGTGCATAGTTGACTTGTAATTTTTAGTCCGTTGCGTCGAGCGTTGAGAGTTGACTCTGGTCCCGGTTCCGGATTTTCGAACGTCCTTGCGTACAATTTAATATCTTGTACTTTGCGTTTTGAATCTTGTACTCTTGTAATTTCGAGACGTTTCTTATCAATAATTGGAACCTTTTTGATTGTCTTTTGTACTTTTGAGCTTTTTGGTCGTTTGCGTCTTCAATTCGTCGAATCTGTCTTTTGTCTTCACCTTTTATTATTTACACGAATATCACTTGTAAATAGAACAATTGCAATTAAAAGCTTGTCTTTCTTGAGGAATAATGCTATGAATTATATGTTCGTTTTTAGCATTATCAAATATTCCCACACTTGCGTGTTGCTTGTCCTCAAGCAATATCGTTTTGAAATACTAGAATCACTTCTTTATTCTTCACACTTTGTACATCAGTGATTTCTTTACGGCGGTATAAACAATGGTAGTAACGATATGGTTTACAGTCCCACATGACTATAAAAATTTAGATCCATTAAGGAAACTGGATCTTTATGAAAACATTTGATCTTTTGAAAATTAAATCTAGTTTTTACCCTAGATAAGTTTTCCGGAATAACCCTTTACCGGTGTTTGCAAAATATTTTTGTGGGTTTGGTGGGTTTCAGATTTGTAAATTTTAGCTCAAAACTTATGGTTTTGTGTCACCCACTTGCTAACCTTGTATTTGGAAAGCAACACGTCCAGTTTACTTGTTCCGTATATTACCTTTCGGCAAACTACCGTCCGGTTGTAAAGGAAAGCGTTGAACAAGCAACTGTTAAGGCAATGTCCCCTGACATGCTTTTAATTATGGTCTATAACGTGTCGGACGCAATTACTATCCTTGGTAGGAGCAATAGTAAAGCTCACCCTTATTATTTTTCGGTATGGCACAAGGTCCTGTCTTTGACCACTATGCAACCACCGTTCTTACGGTTGACACCCGTTTTAGTTCAGGTGACCTAATGAATTCCAGGTGAATTCCTAGGATTTTACGTTCAATGGTAATGAACGCATTGAAAATAGGGTTTTCAGAAAACAAATCGGTTTGTAATTTTGATCAAAATATTTTCTCGTTCAAGCTCGAGTTTAGATATCATTGAATTCCATGAGTTTGAATTCTCAATCTTTAAGGTCAATCTCTAGGATTGAATAATATCAGTCTTAAAAGCTGATTTTTAATCTTTAAGGAGATTATCCTTTCTGGGGATCTGATTCATTAGTCTTATCTAGCTAATTTGCATGGTCCCCCCCCTTTGTACGAGATAAATCCTTCTCATGGTTAGGATAAATCTGACCACTTGGCGACCCTGTTTAATGCTGAGGTCCGTGGATTTCCTGCTGATTTTAGTGATGATTTTTCTGGATTTTTCGTCAACCTACAGCTGGCCTGGACGACAACTTCATGACCTAAATCAAGAAGCGCGTTTCTTTTTCGGAAGACTTTACTTCCTTTTAATGAAGGAATTGATTCATCGTGTAGATCCATCTCTTCTTTTCTTTCATCGAGTAAAACGGTTTAGTTTAGTCCAAAGCAAAAGTATTTTCAGTTATTTGTTACAGATATATGTTTAAGATAACTTGGTAAATTTTCCCACACTTGGCTTTTATTTTTCTTTTTATCGTCCTCTATTCCATTTTAAATGAATTTTAACATTTTGGTTTGTTTCTCAATTTATGTCCTTTCCGAGGTAACAATAATTTCGGTGTCAAAACCTAGTTTTATCGTTCATAAATATGTATAAACATGATTTTGAGTTCATTTAATTGAAAATTTTGAAAATTTTTACTAGAATTGGGTAGTCAGTATATAAGACTAGGGCTGTTCTTTATTATCAGAGAGCACTAGATTCTAATACAACTACTGCTTTACTAGTATTTTTAATGGTAACCAAGTGTATAAAGTAAAAAATTTTAAAATCCAAAAGAATTTAACCCCTTCCCACACTTAAGATCTTGCAATGCCCTCATTTGCAAGAAATCAGTAATAATTTAAATTATTGAGGGTGATTTGTGTGAAAATGATTAAATTTTTACCAAAGTTTCCAAATATATTGGCGTTTGTTTGCTGAATGATAAATGGTGCACATCATTTGTTCATTCCGTCTTGTTGTTATTTCACATATATTTTGTATCTTGTCGTAAAAATTAGTTGCTTTTGCTGAACTTAATGCCAGTCTTTGAAAATGCGTTGTTTTACCCTGTTGTGTACATAAGATAAACTGCAAACATATATACATATTTTTGAAGTTTGGTATATTACCCCACATTCAAAAATTATTAAAATCTAAGAATAAAAATTAGATAATTATAAAAATGATTACAATATTAACAAAAGTATTAAACGTATCAATCATTACAATTTACAAAATAAAAAAAAATTAAGTATACTAGGGATGATACTGGTACCAATAGGGGTTCCAGGCATAACCATAGAATGCTTCGGCAGCGTCATACGTAGGATACGGTGGCTGCATCTCTATAGACCAGGGAGGGAAGATGGGTTTCGGTGTAGGAATATAGTTTCTACCTATATGTTGGCAATGAGCTATGATTTGATTCTGATGAACTTGCCAATCTTCAAATGCTCTCTGTCTAGCATTTTCGTACTCCTGAGAAGCTATAAACCTTTGCATTTCTTGCATCTCATTCCCCCCTCCTACATTACCTTGCTGTTGGTTTCTCTCAACCTGTGGATGTCTACCATGGTATGGTACTGCGGCGTTATTTCGCCTTTTCAAAACTTTTGCACCATGGTATACATTTAAACCTATAGTATCGCGGGGTTCTGGTTCTTCTATTAATAATCTCCCCCGACTTATATCCACACCGAGATATTCACCAATCAAAGTAATAAAAATACCACCTCCTATTATGCTATGCGGTCGCATCCCCCGAACCATAGCTGATAAATAATAACCCACACAATACGGTATACTTACAGCGCTTTGTGGGTCTCGAATACACATATGGTAAAACAAATCCTGTTCATTTACCTTTTCCTTGTTTTTACCCCTTTGTGTAATCGAATTAGCTAAAAACCTATGAATCACTCTTAATTCGGCTCTATCTATATCCAAATAAGAGTAATTTCCCCCTTTGAAACGGTGATGGCTTGTCATTTGACTCCACACACCGTGTGTATCAAAATTTTCATCTATCTTTCTACTGTTTAGTATCAACCCTCTACAATCGGCAGATGCTAACTCCTCAGGCGTATATATACGTAAAGCCTGAGCCATGTCCAGTAAAGACATGTGGCGCATCGAACCGCCTAACAAAAATCTAATAAAAGAACGATCGGTTAAACTAGCTACCCGATCATTCAACTCTATACTACATAACAATTCTTCACACCATACTTTATATACAGGTCTACGCATGGTGAATAAACGTACCCAGTCATTAAAAGAAGAATTACCATACCTCTGTACAAGTAATTCCCTAATTGGCCCAGCCAATTCTACAGCTTCTAAGGGTCCCCATTCTATGACCCTTAGTACCTCAACAACCTTAGAATGAAGAGTATGCAAACCCCTTTGATATTTTGGATAATCTATCCAAAGTCTGTCAAATCTCAGGTTCGGGTGCAACTCTTCCAAGTGCATATCAGAAAAGGTCATGACTGGATGAGGTATATCCTGCTTGTAGTAGTTATCCACCTCCTGTTGTTCCACATTCTCAGCAGGAGCATTGCGGGCTTGGGATGAAGATTCACCCCTTTCAGTCTGCAAAACACATCAAACACAATTTTTGTGCATCCAAATATGCATTAGTGTTAGCAAAATCATCAATCAAAATAATTACAATGACATGATCAATTTATATCAAACTTAAGCTTATTTTCATATTTTCATCAAATCTACACTTTTTCAAATAAGCATATACGAAAATGTTCGCCAAGTTCATAAGCATTCAACTCAAATAACATGTCAAAATAATCATTACTAGCAATTAAACAAGTTTCAAATGGCATTATCTTTCAAAAATCAAGTTCATGAATTTTAGACTTGAAAAAGTCCACTTTAATTCTCAAAATCATGTTTAGGCTCAAAGTTTGGATCATTTAACTACCTAGACATGTTACACTACTTAATTTAGAAACAATTCATGACAAAAATCGGCCATAAACTGTTTATATCAAAAAGCCCCAAATTTGCTCAAGAACACAAACCCTAGATTACTCAAAATTTGAAGTTTAAGGCTTCTAATCATGTTAAACAGCATCAATCTAGGTTTTACAAGCATAATACATAAACAATTTAAGCCTAATTACACTAAAAAGCATCAAAATCAAATTGGGGAAAAAATTGCTCAAGAACACCAAATTTCGGATTAAATGGTGTTTAGGTGTAGAAATTTACCGTTTTTCTTGAGTAATTCCTAGATAGCATCCTTCTCAACATGATTTTAGTAAAAAATTTGGTGATTAACGGTTAAAAATTGTGATTTTGGGGTGTATTTTTCGGGTTTTTGCGTGCAGTTTTTCGCAGTATGTTTTTGTTTTGGGGTTGGGACTGATCTGTTCCAGCTCTTTATTTTTTTCTGATTTTTCATCCCTCCGCGACTCGCGGTATTTTACACTTCAAACTCCGCGAGTCGCGGAGTTTGCTATTTTTTTTTTATAGTTATTAACTTATAAAACAATTAAGTACTTAATTTTAAAATTTTGTTTCCCTTGTTATTTAGGACGAGGTCGTTTCGGATCGATGTCCTAGTCCGTCCCTCGACAAAATTTTAAAATTTTTCTTTTTGTAGCGATTGTTTTAAAAGCTAAGATTTTTGGGTTTTTTTAATTGTTTTTGGCATACTTTAATTCAATAAGATTAAAAATAATGATAATAAAAGTTCTCGTCCCTCCCTCGGGTAAAGCAATTTCGGTTCAAAGACCTAGTCTTCAACTTACGACGAATTTTAAAAATCATATTTTTAACTTAATGAGATAAAGTAAATTTTTGTTTTTAAATTCACACAATTTAAATATAAAATTGCAAATTAATATTAAAAATTCACACCAAACTTACAATTTAAAATGCATAACATTAAAAATTCATATTTTAATAATTAAAAATTCACACCAAACTTAATTTAAAAATTCATATTATAAATTCACACCAAACTTATATTAATTTTTCAAATATTTACAATTTTAAAAATATTGTTTTTACAAAGTTTACAATATTAATTTAAGATTTAAATATTAATTTTAAAAACATGAAAAAATAAATAAAATAAAATTAAAAATCTTTTTTTTAACCCACTTTAATCAATCAAATATTATCAAAAATATGCGCCCCTCTTTTCGGTAAAGTAATTTCGGTTTCAAAACCTAATTTAACTCATGACGAATTTTTGAAATATTTTGGTTTGATTGATTAAAGATATTTATACCTTAAGAATAAACGTTAAATTTCGCAGTGATGTCATAAATTTTTGAATGATATCAATAATTTCGGTCGCCAAACCTAATTTTATTCAATACCAATTTAATACTTTTTAGCGAACAAATTAGCGTTTATTTTCAAAAGGTTAAAAATAAAAATAAAAATAAAAACTGTACAGACATACCTGTGAAATAGATTTCTTAGTTATATGATCTATCTCATTCATAAGATAGTCGGTTTAATTGGTTTTCCATAGCTACATAGGCGTAACCTCGAGCATTCAGTGTCTTTTCTTTTAAACATATGAACGGTCCGTCTCTGCATAAAGTAACAAATTCAGTGTTTGAATAGGTTTGATTATTTGAACATTTACCTCCATGTGACCATTTTCCGCATTTGTGACATCGTTCTAGGTGTCGTGCTCTTCTTTTCGCTGCGGATTTTAATTTTCCTTTACCAAATTGTAACTTATTATCTTCGCATCTGGATTCTTTTCTAACTCCGTCCATTCTTTCTCTGATTACTGATACTAATTGTTGGGATTTAACAAGTTTGATAGGTCTTAAAACCTTTTAAGAATCATAATAAACGGAAGCGTGTAATTATCAAATTTAAACTTGTTATCTTTAAACCAATTAAAGTTAAATCCCTTCTTGGATCAAGTTGTGAATATTATGCTTACTAATTAACAAGAAAGGATAGAGTTTATACCTCCTTAAACTAAGTTTAAGGGCTGTCCAAAATGGTAGTAGGATGATGAACAAGAGTGTAGAACTTCAAGCTTTTGATCCTCCAATACCACCCCCAAGTTAGCTAGACTTTGTAACCTCTACACCCTTGTAAATCTAGCTTGAAACCCACTTCCTTGTGCTGGAAATTTCAGCCAGCATCAGCAAAGAAATGATGATGAATGCTAGCTTCTAATGGTGAAACCTCAAGGGATAATACCCCAAACTTATCACCAACACCCTAGCTTTGGTTAGGATTTTATTGGACACTTGAAAGGAGCTTCTAAAAAAAACTTGAGAACCCTTCTCTTTCCCCTTAATATTTCGGCCAGAATCAGCAAAGAAAGAAGGAAGGGTGCAGTTTTTTTTGTAGCAAAACTTGATGTATTTTGAATGCCTACCTTGAACCAAATGAGTCTTGGTTATTATTCACATGCACATGGGAAGTAACACACTAAAAGCATGCTTACTTGTGTCTCCAATGCCACTCCCATATTCTTTTATAAAATAGATTTTATAGCATTTGATTTTATAAGACATAATTTATATAAACTTCCATCATATAAAATAGCTTTATAAAATTAGATTTTATAAAACATATTTTATAAATTTCTATTATATAAATCATGTATAAAGTTTATAAAATCAATCTTATAAAATTCCATTTTATTAGTTATGCTTACATTATTTTATAAAACCAATTTTATAAAATGTAACTTAACTTTGTTAATTATTTAACCTATAAATAATTAAATTCTTGTTATATAAATTATACCATAATTTATATGCACATCAAGTAATATTATTTAAGAAAACCATTTTTCTTAAATCTCAAGTGTTGCGTATTTAATCAACGATCCATTCGCTAAGATCAAATACGAATGAGGTGTCGGTAAGTTTGTTATTGGGTATGACCCGACTTGGATCATAACACATTAGCCACATTAATTTAATATGTCTCTTGGGCATATGAAATACCTTCAATCTCCCACTTGCACGAGAAACATAAGAAATTAATGCAAGTGATGGATACAGCCTAACACACCGTCCATCACCCCTAATATGTTATGACTTTGTGCCATTCAATAACATCATCCCTTTCGAGTTCCTTACTCGAACTGATATACTGGTGAATCTTTCACTATTTCCTTTCGTCCTAGATGTCATGTTAAATCCAAGAGATACAGAGTGATCACTCTCTTATAGATTTAACTTTATCAGGCCTTAGACATCTGACTCTCAACAAATAAGAGGGACAAATTCCATCTTGACTACATACGTCCTAGATATACATTTTGCATTATACCTGAGCTCTTCCTTATGTACTACCATATTTCAGAATAGCGAAGGAAAGAATCAAGGCACAATACTTAGTGAATATCCGAACCCAATATGTATCTCAGGTCAGAGGATACAATGATATTCGCCTTTACTCAAGATTACATGTGATCAACCACAAAGGCTCCATTTAGTAAATCTTGAGAGCGGGTCTTCCAATATTTGTGTCCTACAAATATCTATGAACCCTGGTTGCAACCTTGCCCCACATTCAACCTGAATGTATACCAATCCAAGTTCATAATAGTCTAAACCTCACACTCATTCCCACAAATGTGATCGACTACGGAATTTAGAATAATAGCTTATTCATGGATAACCAATATTTGTATCCCACAAATATCTATGAACCTTGGTAGCAACCTTGCCCCACATTCAGTCCGTGAATGTATACCAATCCAAGTTCATAATAGCCTAAACCTCACACTTGTTCCCACAAATGTGATCGACTACGGAATTTAGAATAATTGCTTATTCATGGATGAAATATGCAAAATAGGAACATAACTCAAATAAATTAACACCATAGTTATATTAATGAGTTTGAATAATTTCGTTCCGGTACAATACTTATAACAGATCATGACCAATCACTAGAATATCGAAGCCCTAATGCACAAACACGTTCCTCATGTTTTGGCCCATGTAAGAGCTTCGTGAGTGGATCCGCTATAATATGATCTGTGTGAACTTTGTGGATACATATCTTTCCTTTTTCAACTTCATCCCTTATGTAGTTGAATCTCCGCTCAATGTGACGGGTCTTTTGATGAGCACGAGGTTCCTTGATTTGAACAATCACACCTTCGTTATCACAAAAGATCTCAAGAGTGTCCTAAATGGTAGGGACCACTCCTAAGTCGTCGATGAATTTCTTCATCCTTGCAGCTTCCTTAGCTGCCAATGAGGCGGCGATGTACTCTGATTCTGTAGTGGATAAAGCAACAACATCCTGGTTTTTACTCTTCCAAGAGACCGCATCTTCATTTAAAATGAAGACATAACCGGATTGTGACCAAGATCCATCTCAATAAGTTTGGAAGCTCGCGTCCACGTAACCTTTTACAGCGAGTTCCTCCTCACCAGACCCGTACATATGAAACATATCCTTAGTCATTCTAAGGTATTTCAATATACTTTTAACAGCAATCCAATGACTGTTTCCTGGGTTATACTGGTATATACTTGTCAAGCTAAGAGCGCATGACACATCCGGTCTAGTGCATATCATTGCATACATGATTGACCCAATGGCAGACGCGTATGGGACATTCTTCATTCTCACTTGTTCATCTTTTGTGGTAGGGCACTGAGATGAACTGAGAAGTGTTCCTCTTTGAATAGGTACCAAACCTTTCTAAGAGTTTCCAACTTGAACCTTTTCAAGCCCTTTTTAATGTATGCGCTTTGATTCAAACCTATCAATTTCTTGGATCTATTCCTGTAGATCCCAATCCCCAAAATGTATTTTGTTTCTCCAATATCCTTGCATTTGTGGAATATCATTTCCAAATAATAATATATCATCCACATATAGTACAAGGAACATGACAGTGCTCCCACTAGCTTTCTTATATACACAAGCTTCAACACCATTTTTAATGAAGCCAAATTTCTCGGCTTCCTCATTAAAACGATGATTCCACATTCTAGATGCTTGTTTCAATCCGTAGATTGACTTCTTTAACTTGCATACTTTCTTATGATATTTCGGATCGACAAAACCTTCGGGCTGAACCATATAGACATCTTCCATAAGATATCCATTTAGGAAAGCAGTTTTGACATCCATTTGCCATATTTCGTGCGGCAATGGCAAATAATATCCTTATAGACTTCAGCATTGCCACAGGTGAAAAAGTTTCATCATAATCAACCCCTTGAGTTTGAGTGAAACCTTTTGCAACAAGTCTAGCTTTATATGTATCCAAGTTTCCATGTATGTCGGTTTTCATTTTGAAAAGCCATTTACAATCAACTAGCCTAGAGCCAGGAGGTTGAGCAACAAGTTCCCAAACTTGGTTGTCATACATGGATTGCATCTCAGCGTTCATGGCTTCCTGCCATTTATCTTTATCAATCCTTGATAAAGCATCCTGGTAGTTTGTTGGTTCATCCAAATCAACCGTATAGCAACCATCTATGAGAAACCCATATCTCTCAGGAGGATTGCTAATCCTACCAGATCTACGAATGTCTTGTGTATTTTGATCATCCATTTGATCACTCTCAACATTTTCATGTTGAGTGCTAGTGTCACCCAATTGTGTATCATCTACTTGATCTTGAACCTCTTCAAGATCTATCTTCCTTTCACTATTTCCTTCCATTAGGAACTTAGTTTCAAGGAATTCCGCTTTCCGAGCAACAAATACATTTTGCTCGGATGGATCATAGAAATAGTATCCCATATCGTCCTTGGGATATCCTATGAAGATACACTTCGTGGATCGAGCATTCAACTTATTAGGGACGTAATGCTTAGGATAAGCTTCACATCCCCATACCTTTAAGTATGATAGAGATGGAGGTTTACCAAACCATATCTCATGAGGTGTTCGTTCCATTTTCTTGGTTGGAGCCATATTTAGAATACGAGCCACGGAGCATAGACAATAACCCCAAAATATATTGTTGAGTTGATTAAGTACTTCATTTTGATATACTTTGAATGCTTCAAATGTTTCGTCCTTGTGTCTTAATAAGTAGACATATCAGAAACGACTGAAGTTATCAATGAAAATAATGAAGTATCCTTCACCATTCCTAGTCATGGACTTAAAGGGTCCACATACATCCGAATGTATTAATCCCAATAAGTCCTTAGCCCTTTCATAGGTCCCTTTGAAAGGTGCTTTAGTCATTTTGCCTTGTAAACAAGATTCACATACATCAAATGAGTCTAGTTCATTTGATTTCAAAAGGCCACTCTTTTGAAGTGTATGCATTCGATTCTTGTTTATGTGACCAAGGCGACAATGCCATAAGTAGGAATCACTCAAATCCCTTTTGAGTTTCTTGGTGCTTGCTTGGTATATTGAGCTATCGAACGATGTGTTATCATGAACCAATTCATAAATACCATTCAAAGGTGAGGCCTTAAAATAGAACATATCATTCAAAAGGACATGGATATCATCATTAATAAAATTAAGATTAAAACCTCAATGTCTTAAACGGGAAACAGAAATAATGTTTCGTGTTAAATCAGGTGCATACAAAACATTTTTCAATATAAGCTCCAAACCACTTGGTAGCTTTAAAACAAAGTCTCCTTGAGCTTTTACGTGCACCTTTGCACCATTTCCCATGTAGAGACTTGTTGTTCCCGCATTTAGTTTACTTCTTTTGAACCCTTGCAATGAATTGCAAATATGAGTTCCACATCCTGTGTCTAGTACCCATGTATTAGAAGAAGTAATACTAAGCTCAACGTATATCATGTATACATTACCTGAGGTTTGCCCTGCATCCCTCTTTGCATTCAACTCCTTTAGGTAGACCGGGCAGTTGCGTTTCCAGTGACCTATCACACCGCAACCAAAGCACGGATCTTCCTTGGGGTTTGCTTGTCTGGCAACCTTTTGCCATTTAGTGTCGTTGGTTGGGGCAACCATCTTCCCTTTTCCTTTGCCCTTGTAGGTGGGTCCTTTCTTCTTAGCCACCTTTGGCTTGGAAGAGGATTCATCCTTGGATCCACCTTCTTTGATCATGAGCATGGGTGAAGCCTTTTTACCCATGCTTGATTCTTCCGTCCTTAGTATGGCATGTAATTCGCCAATGCTCTTATCCCAATCCTTCATGCTGCAATTCAACACGCATGTGTCAAACCTCTTTGACAGAGAGTTGTGGATAAGGTCCGTGGTTAATTCATTAGACACGGGACAGTTGAGACGGTGCAATCGATCATTGAGGCTTTTCATTTTTGTACTTTAGATGAAACGGATTGGGAGTTATTTTCCTTTTCGAGGATGGACCTCAATGATAGGTTATTAAAGTTGATTGGTGCGTTTTGGAATGTTGTTGTTATTGGCGGCCATCTACAAAATTAACAAAGTTCGTTTAAGTATCGATTTTAATTTAACATTCAATATCCTTTTAATCCAATTGATATATTAAATTTTAGAATCCAACGGTAAACCAAATTTCGGTTAGGTGACCTTTATCCCGTTATTTGATTTAGCTAGGTAGTCATTATATGACAATTGCAATCCTTTTGCAACTTCTAATGTATGGGATCATGCAATCCTTTTGCATGGCATATTTATCCCATCAACGCCTATTTGCTCCTCATGCTTCGGTGACCCTAAGTTCATGATTCCCAAATCAAGTCGTCCTACTTGCATAAACGTGTAAATTTAACATACAAGCGGTTAGGTGACCTTTATCCCACAAGCATGCGAAATTTACCTTAATCATATTAGTTTGCTCATAATGGTTAGGTGACCTTTATCCCATCATGAGTTCCCTAATATGCCTAAGTGTCACACAAAAGGATGGCGTTAAACTTGTTGCCTTGTTTGTAAAAGGGATTTTAAGTTTTCGTTAATTCTAGTTTGAGAAAACTTTTATGTCATACACCAACATGCATTTAGTGTATGGTACATATGAAAAACCAATTTCATGTCTTGTAATTGAGCCAATTACTTGATATAAACCAATTTATATTTGTTATCCTTTTCTTGTTCCTAATAACCATTTATTAAGGTCTTTAGTTGCCTTTTCAATTTAACCATTTAAATTGCCATTTTGCATGTCGTTAATACGTCTAATTTAACCGATTAAATAGTCGTTTTGCTTGTTGTTATCTAGTAATTAATTGTATCATCCAAATCACACAAACATAATAAACATACAAGCAACCACACATGCAAAATAAGTATGTTCACAATCTAGCCATTTTGGTAGATATTTGTTTAGCCGAAAACAAATGTCACCGGGTAAGGGTTAATCATACAAAGTAGGAGATTTCAAATCTCCCACTTATTCTTGCATCCATATGCTCCTTGTGTTCTTCAAGTCTTCATCATCTTGTATCTTCATTTTTACAAAATATGTATCCTAATACATTTTTATCTAGAAAATGAAAATACAACCTATTCTATTTTACATACCAAATATAAAATGAATTACATAACCAAATGAATTATTACATGCCAAATGAATAAATATTATTACAAACCAATTGAATAAATATCAATCAACCATGCATGCAACCAAACACAAGGTCAAGGCTTAGATTGTGAACTTTAACTACATAAGAGATAGGCAATACAGAATCACAAGTGATTGGCAGTACAGAATCACAAGTGATTGGCAGTACAGAATCACAAGTGATCGGCAGTACAGAATCACAAGTGATCGGCAGTACAGAATCATAAGTGATTGGCAGTACAGAATCACAAGTGATTGGCAGTACAGAATCACAAGTGATTGACAATACAGAATGCAGAATCACAAGTGATTTTGGCCAAAATGACAAACCACCCAAAACCGAAAATTTAACATTCTACTTCATGCATGTTAATAGAATGCAAAATTATAGTGGGTTTAATAAATTATCTCGAAGCATATTCCATCAACTTCGGCTCTAGATACCATTATTGGGATTTAACAAGTTTGATAGGTCTTAAAACCTTTTAAGAATCATAATAAACGGAAGCGTGTAATTATCAAATTTAAACTTGTTATCTTTAAACCAATTAAATTTAAATCCCTTCTTGGATCAAGTTGTGAATATTATGCTTACTAATTAACAAGAAAGGATATAGTTTATACCTCCTTAAACTAAGTTTAAGGGCTGTCCAAAATGGTAGTAGGATGATGAACAAGAGTGTAGAACTTCAAGCTTTTGATCCTCCAATACCACCCCCAAGTTAGCTAGACTTTGTAACCTCTACACCCTTGTAAATCTAGCTTGAAACCCACTTCCTTGTGCTGGAAATTTCGGCCAGCATCAGCAAAGAAATGATGATGAATGCTAGCTTCTAATGGTGAAACCTCAAGGGATAATACCCCAAACTTATCACCAACACCCTAGCTTTGGTTAGGATTTTATTGGACACTTGAAAGGAGCTTCTAAAAAAAACTTGAGAACCCTTCTCTTTCCCCTTAATATTTCGGCCAGAATCAGCAAAGAAAGAAGGAAGGGTGCAGTTTTTTTTGTAGCAAAACTTGATGTATTTTGAATGCCTACCTTGAACCAAATGAGTCTTGGTTATTATTCACATGCACATGGGAAGTAACACACTAAAAGCATGCTTACTTGTGTCTCCAATGCCACTCCCATATTCTTTTATAAAATAGATTTTATAGCATTTGATTTTATAAGACATAATTTATATAAACTTCCATCATATAAAATAGCTTTATAAAATTAGATTTTATAAAACATATTTTATAAATTTCTATTATATAAATCATGTATAAAGTTTATAAAATCAATCTTATAAAATTCCATTTTATTAGTTATGCTTACATTATTTTATAAAACCAATTTTATAAAATGTAACTTAACTTTGTTAATTATTTAACCTATAAATAATTAAATTCTTGTTATATAAATTATACCATAATTTATATGCACATCAAGTAATATTATTTAAGAAAACCATTTTTCTTAAATCTCAAGTGTTGCGTATTTAATCAACGATCCATTCGCTAAGATCAAATACGAATGAGGTGTCGGTAAGTTTGTTATTGGGTATGACCCGACTTGGATCATAACACATTAGCCACATTAATTTAATATGTCTCTTGGGCATATGAAATACCTTCACTAATTCACTCGGTAGTATGTCATTATTACGTTTAGTGATCAAAGCGTGTAGCATTAGACCATGGTTTAGTTCACAGGCAGTCTTCATTTCGTAAAAACCTAAAAAAATAAAAATTCAGAATGGGGGGAAGAAGACTAGTTCTTTTGGGTCTGCTAGGGAAAGACCATTCGGGTTCCATTTTCGAGAACTACACGAAAACAGACAATCTAACTCTAACAGAAATACATATTATCCTTTAAAGACTTGATTCTCCCCACACTTAGTTAGCTGTGGTGTCGAAATTGTGATTAACTTCGTTGTTGACTTCCATCGGACCATGTATGTAATGTTTAACTCTGTGACCATTAACTTTAAATTCAATCCCATTTGAATTTATTAATTCTATCGTTCCGTATGGGAAAACTCTTTTGACTATGAATGGTCCAGACCATCTTGATTTCAATTTTCCAGGAAATAACTTGAATCGTGAATTGAAAAGAAGAACTCTGTCTCCTTCTTTAAATTCTTTTGAACTTCTGATTCTTTTATCATGCCATTTCTTCGTTCTTTCTTTATAGATTAACGAATTTTCGTATGCTTCATGTCTTATTTCTTCTAATTCATTTAGTTGACTTAATCGTAGACGTCCAGCTTCATGTAAATCAATATTACATGTCTTCAAAGCCCAAAATGCTTTGTGTTCAATTTCTACTGGAAGATGACATGCTTTTCCATAAACAAGTCTAAAAGGTGTGGTTCCAATTGGAGTTTTGTAGGCTGTTCTAAAAGCCCAGAGTGCATCCTCCAATTTAATGGACCATTCCTTCGGATTTGATCCTACGATTTTCTCTAGAATACGTTTTAAAGCTCGGTTGGTATTTTCAACTTGTCCACTTGTTTGTGGATGATATGCGGTGGAGATTTTATGAGTTACTCCATATCTTTTAAGAACTTTCTCAAGTTGATTATTACAGAAATGAGTACCCCGATCACTTATTAAAGCTTTCGGTGTTCCAAACCTTGCAAAAAGACGTTTTAAAAAGTTGACTACAACTCGTGCATCGTTAGTTGGGAGAGCTTGTGCTTCCGCCCATTTAGATACATAATCAATGGCTACGAGTATATATAGATTATTATGAGATTTTGGAAATGGACCCATAAAGTCAATACCCCAAATGTCAAATACTTCACATACTTGGATGACATTTTGTGGCATTTCATCACGTTGACTTATTTTTCCGGCCCTTTGACAAGCATCACAGGATTTGCAAAGAAGGTGTGCGTCTTTGTAAATTGTAGGCCAATAGAATCCAGCATCATAAACTTTTCTTGCTGTTAGTTGAGGCCCATAATGCCCTCCAGTTGGTCCTGTGTGACAATGGTTTAATATTTTACTAGCTTCATCTCCAAATACACATCGGCGTATTATTCCATCGAGACAACTTTTAAACAGATGTGGATCTTCCCAGAAATAGTGTTTTATATCACTGAAGAATTTCTTTCGTCTTTGGTACGATAATCCTTTTTCAAGGAATCCACAAACCAAGTAGTTTGCATAGTCTGCAAACCATGGTATTTCTTTATAATCTATCTTTAATAGATATTCATCAGGAAAGTTATCTTGTATGGCCGATTCATTTAGAACTTCTAATTCGGGATTTTCAAGACGAGAAAGATGATCAGCGGCGAGATTTTCTGCTCCTCTTTTATCTCGGATTTCAATATCAAACTCTTGTAAGAGTAAGATCCAACGGATTAATCTTGGTTTAGCATCTTGTTTTGAAAATAGGTATCTAAGAGCAGAATGGTCGGTATAGACCACCGTTTTTGCTTGAACGAGATATGATCAAAATTTGTCAAAAGCAAAGACAATAGCAAGGAGTTCTTTTTCAGTAGTTGTATAGTTCGTTTGTGCTCCTTGTAACGTCTTACTAGCATAATATATAGGTTGAAATCGTTTTTCAATCCTTTGTCCTAAAACGGCTCCCATTGCAAAATCATTTGCATCGCACATTAGTTCAAATGGTAGATTCCAATTTGGTGTTATCATGATCGGCGCATTAGTGAGTTTCTCTTTAAGAATATTAAAAGATTTGATACACTCATCTGAAAAGATGAATGGCGCATCCTTTTCTAGGAGTTTATTCATAGGAGTGGCAATTTTAGAAAAATCTTTTATGAAACGTCGGTAAAAACCGGCATGCCCTAGAAAACTCCTAACTCCTCTAACATTGGTGGGATGTGGAAGTTTAGCAATTACATCTACTTTAGCTCTATCCACTTCAATTCCTTCTTTTGAAATTTTATGTCCAAGAACGATGCCTTCTTTAACCATGAAATGGCATTTCTCCCAATTAAGTACTAGATTGGATTGTTCGCATATAAGAAGCATTCGTTCCAGATTAACTAGACATGATTCAAATGTATCACCGAAGACTGAAAAGTCATCCATGAAAACTTCCATGCATTCTTCTATCATGTCATGAAAAATCGCCATCATACACCTTTGAAAGGTTGCAGGGGCATTACAAAGTCCAAATGGCATGCGTTTGTAAGCAAAAGTACCATAAGGGCACGTGAATGTGGTTTTCTCTTGATCTTCGGGTGCTATTGGAATTTGAAAATATCCGGAAAATCCATCTAGAAAACAATAGTAACTATTTCCGGCTAATCTTTCCAACATTTGATCTATGAAAGGTAAGGGAAAGTGATCTTTTCTAGTGGCGTCATTTAATTTTCTATAATCAATACATACACGCCATCTTGTTACAGTCCTAGTAGGAATAAGCTCATTTTTCTCATTTGTAATGACAGTCATGCCACCCTTCTTAGGCACGCATTGAACTGGGCTTACCCATGGACTATCAGAGATTGGATAAATTAAACCTGCAACTAGCAGTTTAATAATCTCTTTCTTAACTACATCTTGCATATTAGGATTTAGTCTTCGTTGGCGTTGCACATACGTTTTATGACCTTCTTCCATAAGGATTTTATGTGTGCAATACGAAGGACTTATTCCTTTAATATCATGAATCTTCCATGCAATGGCTGGTTTATGAGCTTTCAACACAGAAATGAGTTGTGATTTCTCATTTTCAGTAAGAGAAGACGATATTATTACAGGTAATTCAGATTCACCATGTAAATAAGCGTATTTCAAATGGTTTGGAAGTGCCTTTAACTCTAATTTCGGAGGTTCTTCTATCGATGATTTATATCGATATTTGTCTTCTTCTTTTAGCATTTGAATTTCTTCTGTTGTTGGTTCATATCCATTAGCTATAAGTGTAGCTAACATTTCAGCTTCATCAATTGGTTCATTACCTTCTCCTAAAGAACATTCTCCTGTTCCTTGTAATTCTGGAAATTCCTCTAATAATTCTGCATGTGCATCTATAGTTTGAATATAATAATATGTATCATCTGCAGATTGCGGTTGTTGCATTGCTCTATCAACTGAAAAGGTAACACTCTCATCCTCTATACTTAGGGTCAGTTTCTTACCGAACACGTCTATCATTACTTTAGTCGTGTTTAAGAATGGTCTTCCTAATATGAGAGGAACTTGAGAATCTTCTTCCATGTCCAAAACAACAAAATCTACTGGAAATACTAAAGTACCAACTTTAACTAGCATGTTCTCCATTATCCCTCTAGGATATTTTATTGATCTATCGGCTAGTTGTATGCTTATTCTGGTTGGTTTTAATTCTCCAAGGTCTAGTTTAGCGTATAGTGAATACGGCATTAAATTTATACTAGCACCTAAGTCTGCCAATGCTTCTATTGAACTAAGACTACCCAGAAAACATGGAATTGTGAAACTTCCTGGATCAGATAGTTTTTCTGGTATCTTATTCAACAGCACTGCTGAACAATTAGCATTCATAGTAACAGCCGAGAGTTCTTCCATTTTCTTTCTATTTGAGATTAGATCTTTCAAGAATTTAGCATATCTAGGCATTCCTGAAATCACATCAATGAAAGGAAGATTTACATTTATATGTTTAAACATATCCAAGAATTTGGATTGCTCGGCTTCAAGTTTCTCTTTCTTCATTTTACTCGGGTAAGGAAGTGGTGGTTGGTATGGTTTAACATAAGGTTTAGCCTTAGCTGTGTTATCTTCATTAACCTTTTCAACTACCGGTTCTTTTTCCTTATCTTGATCAGGTTGTGGTTCTTGTGGAGTAGGAATGGCTTCATCAGAAGTTACAGGTATTTCCGGTGGTTTAAGTGTTGTACCACTTCTTGTGGTAATGGCTTTAGCTGTTTCATTCCGGGGGTTAGCATTTGTATCACTAGGTAGACTTCCCGGTTTTCTTTCACCTATTAACCTTGCTAGGTTACTTACTTCTTGTTCCAGATTTTGAATAGAAGCTTGTTGATTTCTAAATGCTTGAGCATTTTGTTCATTGGTTTGTTTTTGAGATGTGAAAAACTGCGTTTGAGTTTCAACTAGCTTCGTCATCATATCTTCTAAATTCGGCTTTTTATCATCAGTTTGTTGTGGTGGTTTGTTTTGAAAATTTGGTCTTTGCTGATTGTAAGTATTATTGGATACTTGTTGATTGCTAGGACCTTGTTGGTTGTTGTATGGAATATTTCGGTTATAATTCTGGTTTTGATTGTAAATCGGTCTTGGCGGTTGATAATTATTCTGATAATTATTTCCAGGCCTTTGGTTTATGTATGAAATATTCTCTCTTTGTTCCATTGTTAATTCAATACTGAGACAATCTTTTGTCAAATGTGGTCCTCCACACTGCTCACAACTAATTCGTATTGAGTGAATATCCTTAGTCATCTTTTCCATTCGTCTCTCCACAACATCTATCTTTGCGGAAATGGAATCTAAGTCATGGCTAGAATCGGCTCTAGCTGCTTTAGATGATCTAATGATATCTTTTTCTTGGTGCCACTCATGTGAGTGGGAAGCAGTGTTATCAATAATTTTGTAAGCATCAGTTTCGGTTTTCTTCATAATAGAACCACCAGCTGCTATATCTATGTCTTTCCTTGTAGTGATGTCGCATCCTTGGTAGAATATTTGTACTATTTGACAGGTGTCTAAACCATGTTGCGGATATCCTCTTAACAACTTTCCATATCTTGTCCATGCCTCATATAGAGTTTCATTTGGCTTCTGTGTAAACGTAACAATTTCTGCTTGAAGTCTTACGGCTTTAGATGCAGGAAAGAATTGTTTAAGAAATTTGTCAACTAAAACATCCCATGTATCAATCGCCCCTTCAGGTAACGATTTCAACCAATCTTTGGCTTCTCCCTTTAAAGTCCAGGGAAATAACATGAGATATATCTGTTCATCCTCCACTTCTCGGATTTTAAATAATGTGCAGATCCTATTAAAGGTACGTAGATGTTCATTTGGATCTTCCTTCGGCGCACCACTAAATTGGCATTGATTAGTCACCATGTGTAGAATTTGTCCTTTGATTTCATAATCTGGCGCATTAATGTCTGGATGAGTAATTGCGTGACCTTGGCCAGTGCGTTTAGCTCTCATTCGGTCTTCCATACTTAAAGGTTCCAGATTCTCCATAATTGAATTTGTTGAATCGGAATCACTAGAGGATTCTGATTTAATGGTTCGTTCCTCAACAATCTCTGTTTGAATGATTGGTGGTTCCGGAGGAAAGTTTAGTGGTTCAGGATCTACGAACCGTTCCTGAATATTCTCCGGATTCTCAATTGTGAGGTCGGGTTCAAAAAATGGATTGTCGGAAATTTGAACTGAAGTACTTGGTCGACTGGATGAGGATTCTAAAGAAAAATCAACGGCGGTTATATTTGCTAAATGTCTTGATCGAGTTACAGGTGGTGAACGTACAAAAGGTGGTGATCGTCTTGCTCGGTGCATTCACTGAATATCCTATTAGTTTTAAAAAGGAAAGAAAAATTATAATAAGTTATCCAATCAATAGACTTTTCTGATTTTGCCCACGTTTCGAATAGCCAAAAGATGCAGCAGAGGGGCAGGATTCGTTTGGTCTCAATATAATTGAGGACTGTTTGGCTCCAATAACACGGTCCACGTACAAATCCAACTATTACTACGAACCAGAAAATTTTGATGTCTATTAATTTAACCACTTAAAATAAATTTTCGTAATTTTAAGAAATTTAGATAAGAAGTAGAATAAAAATCTATGTCCTAAAACTAGAATAGCGAGAAATAAGAAAGAAAAAGAGTTCGTCGGAAAAAGATCGAAAAAGAAAAATGGTTGAAAAATAAAAGGTGACGGAAAAATAAAAGAAACTTATCAAACTTAAAAATACTTGACTAACCTAACCTTATTACTACAACTAACTTAAAATTATAATCGCAAATTGAGATTACTAATTGGAATGATAATTGATACATAGGTAAAAGTCGTGTAAAAATATTAAAGCTTACAGAAAAACCTTTATCCCAAATAGAAATATCTTAAAAAGAAACTAAAACTTAAAAAGGCGTCGCAAAATTCTAAAGTACCTAAATCTTAGTCTAGAGAAAAAGCACTTAAGGAATTCTACGGCAAAGTCTAAAAATCTAGGAGTAAAAATGACTATGGCAAAAACTAAGTTTAAAATTAAATATGAGCTAAAAATACAAATATTACGCTAAAACGATTAAAAAGGGACAAAATATAAAAATATACAAAAAGTTGTAAAAATTACAATTTTTATAAAAATATTATTTTTATAAAAACAAATTAAATAAAAAGAAATTTTAAAATAAAAATTAATTATAATAATAATAGATAATTAGGGTTTATAATAATAATAATTAATAAATACTCCGTAATTAATGCAGATTTAGGGTTCTGTCGGTGGCGTCAGAGAAACTCCGCGACTCGCGGTATTTCAAACATCAAACCCCGCGAGTCGCGGGGTCCCAAAATTCAACCCTGGAACAGGAAATTTACGCGTTTTTTTTTTAATATAAATAAAAGATATTTAAATAAAACTTATATTTTTATAAACTAAAATAAAAATAAAGAAACTTATAAAACTTTTAACAAACTCTTAAAAATATATAAATTTTTTGTTTTTCTTTTTATATTTTCGAATATTCAAAACGTATTTTTACAAAAGCGAATTTTAATAAAAGTAAACAAAAAATCCTTTTTTTGGTATATATTAGCGTTGCGCTTCCGGCGTTTAAGAGTCTCCCCGGCAGCGGCACCAAAAATACTTGATGTGGTAGCGGAGTGGTATAAAATAGATATTAATTTACTACGAAATACTATTAAATACGATACAATTTTACACAAGATATTTATTTATTTATAGAATGGATATACTTAAACCTTGCTACAACACTTATAGGCAGTGTACCTAATCGTACAGTAGTGTAGTTTTTAGTAAGTCCGGTTCGTTCCACAGGGAATCTTTTTAAACAAAGCTTAACGCTATATTAGTTTACTTTTATAAAAATACAAATATATATATATAAGTAATATTATTATTATAAAGGGGGGTTTTTACCGTTTAATGACCGGTTTGTCGATTTTAAAACTTTAGTCGCAGTTAAAACCAAATGTAAAATATTAAAAATAAATACAAGACTTAAATTAAAGCATAAAGTAAATATCGATAATGAAATTGCGAATAATAAAAGTGCGATAAAATAAACTTGCGATAATTAAAAAGTACGATAATTAAAAGTACAATTAAATACAATAACAATAAAAATGCGATAATTAGAAGTGCAATTAAATATAAAATAAAGGAAATTAAATATGAAATAAAAGAATTATGCTTATTTAAACTTCCGTAATCATGATGTTTGACGTGTTGATTTTAGTTTTATGCCCATGGGTTAATTGTCCTTTGTCCTGGATTATTTAATATGTCCGTCTGGTTTTTGTCCATAACAGTCCATCAGTCATAAATATAAAGTGCGAGTGTCCTCGTCAAATTATCCTTATACCCGAAGTTAAATATTTCAACTAATTGGGGACTTAAACTGTAACAAGATTTTAATACTTTGTTTAATAATTACACCAGGATGTCGACTGAGTGTAACCTAAGGTTTTAATATTTTGTTATCAATTATACCAAGTGTCCTTGTACATAATTTCACCCCTGTTTTAATTATTCTAGTAGCTATTAATCCATTCCCGTGTCCGGTTAAATGAACGATTATTCGTACATATAAATACCCCGCCCATCGTGTCCGATTGAGTGTATATGGTAATTTATAGGGACGCTCAATTGTAAATCTTTATATTAACATTAACAAACTATCATTTAGTTAAACAAATATAAAGCCCATTAATAGCCCATAGTCTAATTCCCACAAGTGTCGTTCTTTTGTCCAAACCCCAATTATGGTACAAAGTCCAATTACCCAATTTTAGTAATTAGCCCAACATCATGATTACTTCGTTTTAAATAAGCATAATAATAACTTAGCTACAAGACATTAATGTAAAAAGGTTGAACATAACTTACAATGATTAAAAATAGCATAGCGTTACACGGACAGAATTTTGACTTACACCCTTACAACATTCGCTAACATACCCTTATTATTAGAATTATAATTAAAATTAAAATATAAATTATAAATATATATATATATTTTACGTATGAGGAGAAGAAGAAAAAGATGATAAATTGCGATTAGGATTCGGTTGCTTTTTATAGGGATTTTGGACTTTTGGGGCTCCGCGACTCGCGGCATTTTTGCCTTCAAACTCCGCGAGTCGCGGAGTTTGAAATTACAGCTCATATCAGTTTGGAGTCTTTCTTGCCGACGGTTTTTATTATTTATTATAATATATAAATAATTATAAGAATTATTTAAATATTATATTATATTTATGTGCATAGTTGACTTGTAATTTTTAGTCCGTTGCGTCGATCGTTGAGAGTTGACTCTGGTCCCGGTTCCGGATTTTCGAACGTCCTTGCGTACAATTTAATATCTTGTACTTTGCGTTTTGAATCTTGTACTCTTGTAATTTCGAGACGTTTCTTATCAATAATTGGAACCTTTTTGATTGTCTTTTGTACTTTTGAGCTTTTTGGTCGTTTGCGTCTTCAATTCGTCGAATCTGTCTTTTGTCTTCACCTTTTATTATTTAAACGAATATCACTTGTAAATAGAACAATTGCAATTAAAAGCTTGTCTTTCTTGAGGAATAATGCTATGAATTATATGTTCGTTTTTAGCATTATCAATGTCTCAGACTCGATCACAACTCAAAGTATATATATTATTATAGAATCAACCTCAACCCTGTATAGAGAACTCGATCATTACTGCATATAGAGTGTCTATGGTGATTCCAAATAATATATATAGATGCATCGATATGATATGTCAAAACCTTGTATACGTGTCCCGATATTTAAAGTGCGTAAAATAAATAACAGGAATTAAATAACGATAACTAAAGTGCGTAAAGTAAATAACAGAAATTAGATGACAATAAATAAAATTGCGGGAATGTAAATTGCGATAATTAAATTGCAATAAATAAAATGCGATAAATAGAATGTAATCAGTTAGCTAGGAACAGTTAGCTGGAACAGTTAGCATGGTTTCTTAACAAAATTCCATATTGTTAATTAGTCTGTTTCTAATCAATTTTTATTGTGTCCATTATTTCTTCATTATGCCACTTGTTGGATTCTGGTAAGTAAAAATCCAAATATGAAATTGAATTTGAATGAAAATGGTTATTCTGTGGTGAACGGATTCGTATATCGATAGATGTAGGTAGGATGGTAATCGACTGTTGAATCAGATTCGAAGACTGTACAATGTAACTTATTAATGTGAAATCTTAAATATTTCTCGGGTATTACCTACCCGTTAAAATATTTTTACCATTAACAGTTTGTACGAAAGAATTTTTAATCACAATCTTTATGAAAATATATTTACATATATATTTTCTTCAGATGTAATTATGGATTTAATGAGTCAATGTGATATTAAACTCATCAGATTTACGATTAGAACTATGATACATAATCTCTAAAACATTAGAGTTTACATAATCGTCATGTCGAACGAAGATAAATGATGTAGAATGATTTGTGGAACGATAATTATACTCGAGGTACAGAATGAGATGTTGAGGCATGGATTGTTGAAACTTGGGTTGTTGGTGGTACTGGTGCCATTGGTGTTAAGGCTGGTGATGTTACTGGTGTTGGTGATACTGTTGATGATTGCAAATTGTATACCGTGCTCTCTAAAGTTAATACTCGAGCTCGGAGTTCTCTAACTTCTTCTACTAACCCGAGTTGTTTATCAATGTGAGGTAGAGGTCGGATATCTTCTCTAGTTCCATTAATGGTAGTTTCAAGATGAAAAATTCTTGCAAATAGGGTATAAACGGTATTGCGAACGGGTTCGCCGGTGAGCGGGTCAAGTACTCCAAGGTTAGGTGGTAGATTTGATTCATGATATGGAGTACCTTCTTCCTTTCTCCATAGGGTGAGTATGTCGCGAACCCATCCCCATTTTCTCCAGTAATCACGGTAGTTGATTGGTTGGTGTGCTCCTGTCACGCTGTCTTCGGAGTCAGAGGAACTTGGTCGATTCGTAGAGGCCATCTTAAACGATCTCAGGAAAGATTTTTGGTATGAAGAGTTTAGTGGCATCAATTGATAGTTAGATGGTATTCTCAATGCATAATTTGCATAGATATATATAGTACCAGGATCCCTTAAATTAAGGAGAAATTTACGAGAGATATCAGGCAAGGTCTACAGTAACAGATACACTAAGATATGAATTGTCAGATACGCTAAGATATGAATTTTGTCTATACACTATTCATGTAGTCAATGCAGTAAAATGTGTCTAGACTAAGAATAATGAGTAGGTAATTTCCTAAGGATGATAAGCAGATGTTTTCCGATAAAAATGATAAGCAAAACTTTTGACATGCAGACACGGTCGAAGTCCAGACTCACTAATGCATCCTAACGACTATCAGTTAGGCACGCTAATGCAAGACCTGGTTCGCTAAGACCACCGCTCTGATACCAACTGTAGAGACCCGTCCTAATCCATCCGGACAAAGTCCATATCGATTACAAACGATTCACAACAGTTGATTACATCGCGAGGTAATTGACCTCTATATGATAAATTTTACAAACATTGCATTCATTTTTAAAAGACAAACTTTCGTTACATCGACAGTTGACAGGCATGTAAAGCATTTCATAATATATCCAAATATAATTGACTTAATAATAATCTTGATGAACTCAACGACTCGAATGCAACATCTTTTGAAATATGTCATGAATGACTCCAAGTAATATCTCTAATATGAGCAAATACACAGCGGAAGATTTCTTTCATACCTGAGAATAAACATGCTTTAAAGTGTCAACCAAAAGGTTGGTGAGTTCATTAGTTTATCATAAAGAATCATTTCATAATTTTAATAGACCACAAGATTTCATACTTCCATTTCTCATAATCATACGTCCCATGCATAGAGACAAAAATATCATTCATATGGATTGAACACCTGGTAACCGACATTCACAATATGCATATAAGAATATCCCCATCATTCCGGGATCCTCCTTCGGACATGATATAAATTTCGAAGTACTAAAGCATCCGGTACTTTGGATGGGGCTTGTTGTGTAGTGACCAGAACTTTTCCATGTTTATATATATTAATTGAGATTAATATTTACATGATTAAATGTTTCCAACATGTTAAGCAATCAAACTTGTTAAGACTTGATTAATTGAAATATGTTTCATATAGACAATTGAACACCCAAGTTGACCGGTGATTCACGAACGTTAAAACTTGTAAAAACTATATGATGACATATATATGGATATATATATAGTTAACATGATACTATGATAAGTAAACATATCATTAAGTATATTAACAATGAACTACATATGTAAAAACAAGACTACTAACTTAATGATTTTTAAACGAGACATATATGTAACGATTATCGTTGTAAAGACATTTAATGTATATATATCATATTAAGAGATATTCATACATGATAATATCATGATAATATAATAATTTAAAATCTCATTTGATATTATAAACATTGGGTTAACAACATTTAACAAGATCGTTAACCTAAAGGTTTCAAAACAACACTTACATGTAACGACTAACGATGACTTAACGACTCAGTTAAAATGTATATACATGTAGTGTTTTAATATGTATTTATACACTTTTGAAAGACTTCAATACACTTATCAAAATACTTCTACTTAACAAAAATGCTTACAATTACATCCTCGTTCAGTTTCATCAACAATTCTACTCGTATGCACCCGTATTCGTACTCGTACAATACACAGCTTTTAGATGTATGTACTATTGGTATATACACTCCAATGATCAGCTCTTAGCAGCCCATGTGAGTCACCTAACACATGTGGGAACCATCATTTGGCAACTAGCATGAAATATCTCATAAAATTACAAAAATATGAGTAATCATTCATGACTTATTTACATGAAAACAAAATTAGATATCCTTTATATCTAATCCATACACCAACGACCAAAAACACCTACAAACACTTTCATTCTTCAATTTTCTTCATCTAATTGATCTCTCTCAAGTTCTATCTTCAAATTCTAAGTGTTCTTCATAAATTCCAAAAGTTCTAGTTTCATAAAATCAAGAATACTTTCAAGTTTGCTAGCTCACTTCCAATCTTGTAAGGTGATCATCCAACCTCAAGAAATCTTTGTTTCTTACAGTAGGTTATCATTCTAATACAAGGTAATAATCATATTCAAACTTTGGTTCAATTTCTATAACTATAACAATCTTATTTCAAGTGATGATCTTACTTTAACTTGTTTTCGTGTCATGATTCTGCTTCAAGAACTTCGAGCCATCCAAGGATCCGTTGAAGCTAGATCCATTTTTCATTTTTCCAGTAGGTTTATCCAAGGAACTTAAGGTAGTAATGATGTTCATAACATCATTCGATTCATACATATCAAGCTATCTTATTCGAAGGTTTAAACTTGTAATCACTAGAACATAGTTTAGTTAATTCTAAACTTGTTCGCAAACAAAAGTTAATCCTTCTAACTTGACTTTTAAAATCAACTAAACACATGTTCTATATCTATATGATATGCTAACTTAATGATTTAAAACCTGGAAACACGAAAAACACCGTAAAACCGGATTTACGCCGTCGTAGTAACACCGCGGGCTGTTTTGGGTTAGTTAATTAAAAACTATGATAAACTTTGATTTAAAAGTTGTTATTCTGAGAAAATGATTTTTATTATGAACATGAAACTATATCCAAAAATTATGGTTAAACTCAAAGTGGAAGTATGTTTTCTAAAATGGTCATCTAGACGTCGTTCTTTCGACTGAAATGACTACCTTTACAAAAACGACTTATAACTTATTTTTCCGACTATAAACCTATACTTTTTCTGTTTATATTCATAAAATAGAGTTCAATATGAAACCATAGCAATTTGATTCACTCAAAACGGATTTAAAATGAAGAAGTTATGGGTAAAACAAGATTGGATAATTTTTCTCATTTTAGCTACGTGAAAATTGGTAACAAATCTATTCCAACCATAACTTAATCAACTTGTATTGTATATTATGTAATCTTGAGATACCATAGACATGTATACAATGTTTCGACCTATCATGTCGACACATCTATATATATTTCGGAACAACCATAGACACTCTATATGTGAATGTTGGAGTTAGCTATACAGGGTTGAGGTTGATTCCAAAATATATATAGTTTGAGTTGTGATCAATACTGAGATACGTATACACTGGGTCGTGGATTGATTCAAGAAAATATTTATCGATTTATTTCTGTACATCTAACTGTGGACAACTAGTTGTAGGTTACTAACGAGGACAGCTGACTTAATAAACTTAAAACATCAAAATATATTAAAAGTGTTGTAAATATATTTTGAACATACTTTGATATATATGTATATATTGTTATAGGTTCGTGAATCAACCAGTGGCCAAGTCTTACTTCCCGACGAAGTAAAAATCTGTGAAAGTGAGTTATAGTCCCACTTTTAAAATCTAATATTTTTGGGATGAGAATACATGCAGGTTTTATAAATGATTTACAAAATAGACACAAGTACGTGAAACTACATTCTATGGTTGAATTATCGAAATCGAATATGCCCCTTTTTATTAAGTTTGGTAATCTAAGAATTAGGGAACAGACACCTTAATTGACGCGAATCCTAAAGATAGATCTATTGGGCTTAACAAACCCCATCCAAAGTACCGGATGCTTTAGTACTTCGAAATTTATATCATATCCGAAGGGTGTCCCGGAATGATGGGGATATTCTTATATATGCATCTTGTTAATGTCGGTTACCAGGTGTTCACCATATGAATGATTTTTTTTTCTCTATGTATGGGATGTGTATTGAAATATGAAATCTTGTGGTCTATTGTTACGATTTGATATATATAGGTTAAACCTATAACTCACCAACATTTTTGTTGACGTTTTAAGCATGTTTATTCTCAGGTGATTATTAAGAGCTTCCGCTGTCGCATACTTAAATAAGGACGAGATTTGGAGTCCATGCTTGTATGATATTGTGTAAAAACTGCATTCAAGAAACTTATTTTGTTGTAACATATTTGTATTGTAAACCATTATGTAATGGTCGTGTACAAACAGGATATTTTAGATTATCATTATTTGATAATCTACGTAAAGCTTTTTAAACCTTTATTGATGAAATAAAGGTTATGGTTTGTTTTAAAATGAATGCAGTCTTTGAAAAACGTCTCATATAGAGGTCAAAACCTCGCAACGAAATCAATTAATATGGAACGTTTTTAATCAATAAGAACGGGACATTTCAGTTGGTATCCGAGCGTTGGTCTTAGAGAACCAGAATTTTGCATTAGTGTGTCTTATCGAGTTTGTTAGGATGCATTAGTGAGTCTAGACTTCGACTGTGTTTACTTGAAAAATGATTGCTTAACAAATTTTGTTGGAAACTATATATTTTTAACATGTGAATATTATGTGATATATTAATCTCTTAACGCGTTTGATATTATGTGATAGATGTCTACCTCTAGAACAAGTCCCATTGACTCACCTAATAATAATGAAGAGTCAAATGTAAATTGGAATGATTCGAGGACTGATTCACAAGTTCCCGAAGAAGAACCGGAAGAAGAGTCGGAACCGGAAGAAGAATCGGAACCGGAAGAAGAATCGGAACCAGATGAAGAAATAGAACCGGTGGGGGAAATAATAAAACGGTTAAGTAAAAGAAAATCCTCAACCAACCGACCAAGGTTAATTATGGTCAATGGTGTTTCCGCCAAGGAAGCAAAATATTGGGAGGATTACCAATTCTCCGATGAATCGGATTCCGACGAGAATTCCGATGATGTTATAGAAATTACCCCAACTGAATTTAAAAAGGCAAAAGAAAATAATAAGGGAAAGGGCATAAAAATAGAGAAATCTAATTCCAACCCCGATGAACTTTATATGTATCGTCAACCCCCGAAGTCCTTAAGTTGTAACAATGACCCGGGAAACTCTAAACCACCAGGTTTTTCTAAACCAATGTGGATAACGACGGCTCGTATTAGGGGAACATCATATATCCCTAGAAACTTGGCAAAACAAACCAAAACCGAAGAAGAAGAAACAAGCGAGTCGGAATAAGATAGTTGTATTCGTGTGGTGTAATATATGTAATATAGTGTGCTTATGCTTTATGATATATGTAAAAATTGCTTGTATTAATAAGTATTTTTTTTATGAATCTAACTCTTGTCTATTTTACAGTATAAAAACACAAAATGAATAGACAACCCAATATTTTAAGAGACCTACCCGGAGACATGATTGATGAAATCTTGTCTAGAGTCGGCCAGAATTCCTCGGCACAACTATTTAAGGAAAAATCAGTTTGTAAGACATTCGAAGAACGTTCCAAGAATGTCTTGGTTTATAAGAGACTTTCGTTTGAAAGATGGGGGATATCACATTGGGAAACCCATAAGTTACGATGTGTTTACTTTGACGCATATATTGCGGGGAACCCAAATGCTATTTTACGCAACGGGTTAAGAAATTATTTTGACTCAATATATCCGAATATTGGACTTCGTGATTTAGAAAAAGCTGCTTACATGCAACATAAAGAAGCATGTTATGCTTACGGATTAGTAATGTTCGCTTCTCACCAAAGTGAGAACAAGAACATCGGGCTGCAACTATTAAACAAAACGTTTCCACAAGTGACGGAGTCGGTAATTGGGGTAAGAAATGAGGTTTTTAGATTATTACGGGACTGTTGGACATTACGTAACCCTCGTCCCTTTGACGATGTTACAACACGCTGTCTTATCAACGGCCATAACGGTTATGTTGCATAAGACCAAGGATGGAAAGTAGTCCTAGTAAAACCAGAATGCATGACTTGTTTCTGGACGTATGAATTACGTGTCTTTATTGCCTTTGCTGAACGACTTGTGTACTAGCTAGAATTATCTTCACAACTATCTTGTATCAAAGTTATTGTGTGCTATATTTCATGCTTTATGTAAAATAAGCGGTATTGTAAGTTTGTAAAATATTGTATAAAAGTTTGAACGCGAAATATTATTATAATCAGTTTTTCATATAGAATTGTAGTAGTTGAATTGTATATTAGCTACTAAGTATGAACTTAACGGGTAGGTACTACCCGAATTTAAACTTATAAAACGCTAATATGAAGAAAAAGCTTTTATAAATGAGTTCATATTATGCTACGAAATACTATTAACTACTCTTAATATTCTGTATGATTAACTTGTTCCATTTAACTATTTTGAAGGAAATGGCACCGACTACTCGACACACCGTGAATATGAATGAAGAGGAATTCCGTACTTTTCTAGCTTCAAACATAGCCGCAGTACAGGCTGCGCTACATACCAACAATAACCTTGGATCTAGCAGTACAGAAAATCGTGTAGGATGCACCTACAAAGAATTCACTGCCTGCAAACCTTTGGAATTTGATGGAACCGAAGGACCGATCGGATTGAAACGGTGGACCGAGAAGGTCGAATCGGTGTTTGCCATAAGTAAGTGTACTGAAGAGGACAAAGTAAAGTACGCTACGCATACCTTCACAGGTTCTGCGTTAACATGGTGGAATACCTATCTAGAGCAAGTGGGACAAGACGATGCGTACGCACTACCGTGGTCAGCATTCAAGCACTTGATGAACGAGAAGTACTGTCCCAGAACCGAGGTCAATAAGCTCAAGACAGAACTTAGAGGGTTACGAACCCAAGGATTTGATATTACCACGTACGAAAGACGATTCACAGAATTGTGCCTATTGTGTCCGGGAGCATTCGAAGATGAGGAAGAGAAGATCGACGCGTTTGTGAAAGGATTACCGGAAAGAATCCAAGAAGATATAAGTTCACACGAGCCCGCCTCCATACAACAGGCATGTAGAATGGCTCACAAACTCGTGAACCAAATTGAAGAAAGAATTAAAGAACAGACTGCTGAAGAGGCCAATGTGAAGCAAGTCAAAAGAAAGTGGGAGGAAAACGGTGATAAGAATCACCAATACAACAACAACAGCAATTACAACAATAATCGCAACAATTATCCCAACAATCGCAACATCAATCGCAACTACAACAAACGGCCCAACAACAACAACAACAACAACAGCAACTACAACAATCATCCCAACAACAATAATAACCGCAACAACAACAACAATCAGAAGCAGCTATGCCAAAGGTGTGAAAAGAATCACTCGGGGTTCTGCACCAAATTTTGCAACAAGTGTAAAAGAAATGGTCATAGCGCGACGAAGTGTGAGGTCTACGGACCAGGGGTTAATAGAACGAAAGGAACAAATGGTGTCGGAACGAGTAATGGCGGAGCAAGTAGTGTCGGAGCAAGTTATGCCAATGTAGTTTGTTATAAATGTGGAAAACCGGGCCACATTATTAGAAATTGTCCGAACCAGGAGAACACGAATGGACAAGGCCGTGGAAGAGTTTTCAATATTAATGCGGCAGAGGCACAGGAAGACCCGGAGCTTGTTACGGGTACGTTTCTTATTGACAATAAATCTGCTTACGTTTTATTTGATTCGGGTGCGGATAGAAGCTATATGAGTAGAGATTTTTGTGCTAAATTAAGTTGTCCATTGACGCCTTTGGATAGTAAATTTTTACTCGAATTAGCAAATGGTAAATTAATTTCAGCAGATAATATATGTCGGAATCGAGAAATTAAACTGGTTAGCGATTCTTTTAAGATTGATTTGATACCAGTAGAGTTAGGGAGTTTTGATGTGATAATCGGTATGGACTGGTTGAAAGAAGTGAAAGCAGAGATCGTTTGTTACAAAAATGCAATTCGCATTATACAAGAAAAAGGAAAACCCTTAATGGTGTACGGAGAAAAGGGCAACACGAAGCTACATCTTATTAGTAATTTGAAGGCACAAAAACTAATAAGAAAAGGTTGCTATGCTGTTCTAGCACACGTCGAGAAAGTACAAACTGAAGAAAAGAGCATCAATGATGTTCCCATTGCAAAAGAATTTCCCGATGTATTTCCGAAAGAATTACCGGGATTACCCCCACATCGATCCGTTGAATTTCAAATAGATCTTGTACCAGGAGCTGCACCAATAGCTCGTGCTCCTTACAGACTCGCACCCAGCGAGATGAAAGAACTGCAAAGCCAATTACAAGAACTTTTAGAGCGTGGTTTCATTCGACCAAGCACATCACCGTGGGGAGCTCCTGTTTTGTTTGTCAAGAAGAAAGATGGTACATTCAGGTTGTGTATCGACTACCGAGAGTTGAACAAACTTACCATCAAGAACCGCTACCCACTACCGAGAATCGATGACTTATTTGATCAACTACAAGGCTCGTCTGTTTATTCAAAGATTGACTTACGTTCCGGGTATCATCAAATGCGGGTGAAAGAAGATGATATTCCAAAGACTGCTTTCAGAACACGTTACGGTCATTATGAGTTTATGGTCATGCCATTTGGTTTAACTAATGCACCAGCTGTGTTCATGGACCTTATGAACCGAGTGTGTGGACCATACCTTGACAAGTTTGTCATTGTTTTCATTGATGACATACTTATTTACTCAAAGAATGACCAAGAACACGGTGAACATTTGAGAAAGGTGTTAGAAGTATTGAGGAAGGAAGAATTGTACGCTAAGTTTTCAAAGTGTGCATTTTGGTTGGAAGAAGTTCAATTCCTCGGCCACATAGTGAACAAAGAAGGTATTAAGGTGGATCCGGCAAAGATAGAAACTGTTGAAAAGTGGGAAACCCCGAAAACTCCGAAACACATACGCCAGTTTTTAGGACTAGCTGGTTACTACAGAAGGTTCATCCAAGACTTTTCCAGAATAGCAAAACCCTTGACTGCATTAACGCATAAAGGGAAGAAATTTGAATGGAATGATGAACAAGAGAAAGCGTTTCAGTTATTGAAGAAAAAGCTAACTACGGCACCTATATTGTCATTGCCTGAAGGGAATGATGATTTTGTGATTTATTGTGATGCATCAAAGCAAGGTCTCGGTTGTGTATTAATGCAACGAACGAAGGTGATTGCTTATGCGTCTAGACAATTGAAGATTCACGAACAAAATTATACGACCCATGATTTGGAATTAGGTGCGGTTGTTTTTGCATTAAAGACTTGGAGGCACTACTTATATGGGGTCAAAAGTATTATATATACCGACCACAAAAGTCTTCAACACATATTTAATCAGAAACAACTGAATATGAGGCAGCGTAGGTGGATTGAATTATTGAATGATTACGACTTTGAGATTCGTTACCACCCGGGGAAGGCAAATGTGGTAGCCGATGCCTTGAGCAGGAAGGACAGAGAACCCATTCGAGTAAAATCTATGAATATAATGATTCATAATAACATTACTACTCAAATAAAGGAGGCGCAACAAGGAGTTTTAAAAGAGGGAAATTTAAAGGATGAAATACCCAAAGGATCGGAGAAGCATCTTAATATTCGGGAAGACGGAACCCGGTATAGGGCTGAAAGGATTTGGGTACCAAAATTTGGAGATATGAGAGAAATGGTACTTAGAGAAGCTCATAAAACCAGATACTCAATACATCCTGGAACGGGGAAGATGTACAAGGATCTCAAGAAACATTTTTGGTGGCCGGGTATGAAAGCCGATGTTGCTAAATACGTAGGAGAATGTTTGACGTGTTCTAAGGTCAAAGCTGAGCATCAGAAACCATCAGGTCTACTTCAACAACCCGAAATCCCGGAATGGAAATGGGAAAACATTACCATGGATTTCATCACTAAATTGCCAAGGACTGCAAGTGGTTTTGATACTATTTGGGTAATAGTTGATCGTCTCACCAAATCAGCACACTTCCTGCCAATAAGAGAAGATGACAAGATGGAGAAGTTAGCACGACTGTATTTAAAGGAAGTCGTCTCCAGACATGGAATACCAATCTCTATTATCTCTGATAGGGATGGCAGATTTATTTCAAGATTCTGGCAGACATTACAGCAAGCATTAGGAACTCGTCTAGACATGAGTACTGCCTATCATCCACAAACTGATGGGCAGAGCGAAAGGACGATACAAACGCTTGAAGACATGCTACGAGCATGTGTTATTTATTTCGGAAACAGTTGGGATCGACATCTACCGTTAGCAGAATTTTCCTACAACAACAGCTACCATTCAAGCATTGAGATGGCGCCGTTTGAAGCACTTTATGGTAGAAAGTGCAGGTCTCCGATTTGTTGGAGTGAAGTGGGGGATAGACAGATTACGGGTCCGGAGATTATACAAGAAACTACCGAGAAGATCATCCAAATTCAACAACGGTTGAAAACCGCCCAAAGTCGACAAAAGAGCTACGCTGACATTAAAAGAAAAGATATAGAATTTGAAATTGGAGAGATGGTCATGCTTAAAGTTGCACCTTGGAAAGGCGTTGTTCGATTTGGTAAACGAGGGAAATTAAATCCAAGGTATATTGGACCATTCAAGATTATTGATCGTGTCGGACCAGTAGCTTACCGACTTGAGTTACCTCAACAACTCGCGGCTGTACATAACACTTTCCACGTATCGAATTTGAAGAAATGTTTTGCTAAAGAAGATCTCACTATTCCGTTAGATGAAATCCAAATCAACGAAAAACTTCAATTCATCGAAGAACCCGTCGAAATAATGGATCGTGAGGTTAAAAGACTTAAGCAAAACAAGATACCAATTGTTAAGGTTCGATGGAATGCTCGTAGGGGACCCGAGTTCACCTAGGAGCGTGAAGATCAGATGAAGAAGAAATACCCGCATCTATTTCCAGAAGATTCGTCAACACCTTCAACAGCTTAAAATTTCGGGACGAAATTTATTTAACAGGTAGGTACTGTAGTGACCCGAACTTTTCCATGTTTATATATATTAATTGAGATTAATATTTACATGATTAAATGTTTCCAACATGTTAAGCAATCAAACTTGTTAAGACTTGATTAATTGAAATATGTTTCATATAGACAATTGACCACCCAAGTTGACCGGTGATTCACGAACGTTAAAACTTGTAAAAACTATATGATGACATATATATGGATATATATATATAGTTAACATGATACTATGATAAGTAAACATATCATTAAGTATATTAACAATGAACTACATATGTAAAAACAAGACTACTAACTTAATGATTTTTAAACGAGACATATATGTAATGATTATCGTTGTAAAGACATTTAATGTATATATATCATATTAAGAGATATTCATACATGATAATATCATGATAATATAATAATTTAAAATCTCATTTGATATTATAAACATTGGGTTAACAACATTTAACAAGATCGTTAACCTAAAGGTTTCAAAACAACACTTACATGTAACGACTAACGATGACTTAACGACTCAGTTAAAATGTATATACATGTAGTGTTTTAATATGTATTTATACACTTTTGAAAGACTTCAATACACTTATCAAAATACTTCTACTTAACAAAAATGCTTACAATTACATCCTCGTTCAGTTTCATCAACAATTCTACTCGTATGCACCCGTATTCGTACTCGTACAATACACAGCTTTTAGATGTATGTACTATTGGTATATACACTCCAATGATCAGCTCTTAGCAGCCCATTTGAGTCACCTAAAACATGTGGGAACCATCATTTGGCAACTAGCATGAAATATCTCATAAAATTACAAAAATATGAGTAATCATTCATGACTTATTTACATGAAAACATAATTACATATCCTTTATATCTAATGCATACACCAACGACCAAAAACACCTACAAACACTTTAATTCTTCAATTTTATTCATCTAATTGATCTCTCTCAAGTTCTATCTTCAAGTTCTAAGTGTTCTTCATAAATTCCAAAAGTTCTAGTTTCATAAAATCAAGAATACTTTCAAGTTTGCTAGCTCACTTCCAATCTTGTAAGGTGATCATCCAACCTCAAGAAATCTTTGTTTCTTACAGTAGGTTATCATTCTAATACAAGGTAATAATCATATTCAAACTTTGGTTCAATTTCTATAACTATAACAATCTTATTTCAAGTGATGATCTTACTTGAACTTGTTTTCGTGTCATGATTCTGCTTCAAGAACTTCGAGCCATCCAAGGATCCGTTGAAGCTAGATCCATTTTTCACTTTTCCAGTAGGTTTATCCAAGGAACTTAAGGTATTAATGATGTTCATAACATCATTCGATTCATACATATAAAGCTATCTTATTCGAAGGTTTAAACTTGTAATCACTAGAACATAGTTTAGTTAATTCTAAACTTGTTCGCAAACAAAACTTAATCCTTCTAACTTGACTTTTAAAATCAACTAAACACATGTTCTATATCTATATGATATGCTAACTTAATGATTTAAAACCTGGAAACACGAAAAATACCGTAAAACCGGATTTACGCCGTCGTAGTAACACCGCGGGCTGTTTTGGGTTAGTTAATTAAAAACTATGATAAACTTTGATTTAAAAGTTGTTTTTATGAGAAAATGATTTTTATTATGAACATGAAACTATATCCAAAAATTATGGTTAAACTCAAAGTGGAAGTATGTTTTCTAAAATGGTCATCTAGACGTCGTTCTTTCGACTGAAATGACTACCTTTACAAAAACGACTTGTAACTTATTTTTCCGACTATAAACCTATACTTTTTATGTTTAGATTCATAAAATAGAGTTCAATATGAAACCATAGCAATTTGATTCACTCAAAACGGATTTAAAATGAAGAAGTTATGGGTAAAACAAGATTGGATAATTTTTCTCATTTTAGCTACGTGAAAATTGGTAACAAATCTATTCCAACCATAACTTAATCAACTTGTATTGTATATTATGTAATCTTGAGATACCATAGACACGTATACAATGTTTCGACCTATCATGTCGACACATCTATATATATTTCGGAACAACCATAGACACTCTATATGTGAATGTTGGAGTTAGCTATACAGGGTTGAGGTTGATTCCAAAATATATATAGTTTGAGTTGTGATCAATACTGAGATACGTATACACTGGGTCGTGGATTGATTCAAGAAAATATTTATCGATTTATTTCTGTACATCTAACTTTAGAATTCGCATCAATTAACTGTTTTACGAAAGATAGATGTACAGAAATAAATCGATAAATATTATCTTGAATCAATCCACGACCCAGTGTATACGTATCTCAGTATTGATCACAACTCAAACTATATATATTTTGGAATCAACCTCAACCCTGTATAGCTAACTCCAACATTCACATATAGAGTGTCTATGGTTGTTCCGAAATATATATAGATGTGTCGACATGATAGGTCGAAACATTGTATACGTGTCTATGGTATCTCAAGATTACATAATATACAATACAAGTTGATTAATTTATGGTTGGAATAGATTTGTTACCAATTTTCACGTAGCTAAAATGAGAAAAATTATCCAATCTTGTTTTACCCATAACTTCTTCATTTTAAATCCGTTTTGAGTGAATCAAATTGCTATGGTTTCATATTGAACTCTATTTTATGAATCTAAACAGAAAAAGTATAGGTTTATAGTCAGAAAAATAAGTTACAAGTCGTTTTTGTAAACGTAGTCATTTCAGTCGAAAGAACGACGTCTAGATGACCATTTTAGAAAACATACTTCCACTTTGAGTTTAACCATAATTTTTGGATATAGTTTCATGTTCATAATAAAAATCATTTTCTCAGAATAACAACTTTTAAATCAAAGTTTATCATAGTTTTTAATTAACTAACCCAAAACAGCCCGCGGTGTTACTACGACGGCGTAAATCCGGTTTTACGGTGTTTTTCGTGTTTCCAGGTTTTAAATCATTAAGTTAGCATATCATATATATATAGAACATGTGTTTAGTTGATTTTAAAAGTCAAGTTAGAAGGATTAACTTTTGTTTGCGAACAAGTTTAGAATTAACTAAACTATGTTCTAGTGATTACAAGTTTAAACCTTCGAATAAGATAGCTTTATATGTATGAATCGAATGATGTTATGAACATCATTAATACCTTAAGTTCCTTGGATAAACCTACTGGAAAAGTGAAAAATGGATCTAGCTTCAACGGATCCTTGGATGGCTCGAAGTTCTTGAAGCAGAATCATGACACGAAAACAAGTTCAAGTAAGATCATCACTTGAAATAAGATTATTATAGTTATAGAAATTGAACCAAAGTTTGAATATGATTATTATCTTGTATTAGAATGATAACCTACTGTAAGAAACAAAGATTTCTTGAGGTTGGATGATCACCTTACAAGATTGGAAGTGAGCTAGCAAACTTGAAAGTATTCTTGATTTTATGAAACTAGAACTTTTGGAATTTATGAAGAACACTTAGAACTTGAAGATAGAACTTGAGAGAGATCAATTAGATGAATAAAATTGAAGAATTAAAGTGTTTGTAGGTCGTTGGTGTATGCATTAGATATAAAGGATATGTAATTATGTTTTCATGTAAATAAGTCATGAATGATTACTCATATTTTTGTAATTTTATGAGATATTTCATGCTAGTTGCCAAATGATGGTTCCCACATGTGTTAGGTGACTCACATGGGCTGCTAAGAGCTGATCATTGGAGTATATATACCAATAGTACTTACATCTAAAAGCTGTGTATTGTACGAGTACGAATACGGGTGCATACGAGTAGAATTGTTGATGAAACTGAACGAGGATGTAATTGTAAGCATTTTTGTTAAGTAGAAGTATTTTAATAAGTGTATTGAAGTCTTTCAAAAGTGTATAAATATATATTAAAACACTACATGTATATACATTTTAACTGAGTCGTTAAGCCATCGTTATTCGTTACATGTAAGTGTTGTTTTGAAACCTTTAGGTTAACGATATTGTTAAATGTTGTTAACCCAATGTTTATAATATCAAATGAGATTTTAAATTATTATATTATCATGATATTATCATGTATGAATATCTCTTAATATGATATATATACATTAAATGTCTTTACAACGATAATCGTTACATATATGTCTCGTTTAAAAATCATTAAGTTAGTAGTCTTGTTTTTACATATGTAGTTCATTGTTAATATACTTAATGATATGTTTACTTATCATAGTATCATGTTAACTATATATATATCCATATATATGTCATCATATAGTTTTTACAAGTTTTAACGTTCGTGAATCACCGGTCAACTTGGGTGGTCAATTGTCTATATGAAACATATTTCAATTAATCAAGTCTTAACAAGTTTGACTGCTTAACATGTTGGAAATATTTAATCATGTAAATATCAATCTCAATTAATATATGTAAACATGGAAAAGTTCGGGTCACTACAATAGACACTCTATATGCTGTAATGATCGAGTTCGCTATACAGGGTTGAGGTTGATTCTATAATAATATATATAATTTGAGTTGTGATCGAGTCTGAGACATGTACACGGGTCACGATACATATTAATTAATTCAAATATTATATATTAAATTATTGAACTGCTAATTGTGGACTATCAACTATGGACTACCAACATTGGACAATTAAAATGAATTAAAATATTTATTATAACATATGAAACTAAACAATTCTTCAAGTTTTTCACTTGATTTCATCTTAAACCTCATTTGTATATTGACGATTCAAATCTACGTTCAAACCTTTCATGATTCATGAAAACACCTTAATCGAGGGGATGAACCAACCGCACTTCATCTATGGAAGGAAAGATTTATGGATATAGTTATGCACCTGAAAAACTCTCGAAAACTGAGAAAACGTTTAACACGTAGTTGTGCTAATTCCTTAGTGTTATTATTACCCAAAATAACTTGATAATTCCTTTCAAAGTAGCAAATTTTGTCACAGCTCCAGCAAGACAACTTCGACTTTTCGTTCGAAACAACCATATTATAACTTTGGTATATATGCGTGCTCTTTTATTGTTACCGGAGAACTTTTCATATTCCATCATATTACCATCAGCATTTAATCATCTAAAAACACAATTCTCCTGAAACCACCTCGAATTGATAATCGATGATTCAGATATCGTAACATTAAATGCATAGGAAACAGAAAAATGGTAGATGGTCTAAACGGCCAAAAGTTTGATGATAAAGAAAGGAGTGTTAGGAACGCTCGATAGAAAATTTGGTACTGAAAAACAGATTGAGCTAACCATGAAGGAGAACAAGGACAAATACAAGGACCAAACCCTATATTCAAAGGATCCAGGTAATTATTGATCCGATGAAATCCTTAGAGAATATCTTGCTCCGAGGTCATGTTAAAATCTTGTGGAAAATTTTTTCTTCATCAACCTTCGAACTTAGAAATTCCAAAATATCATCATAAATATCTTCGAAATTTCTGAGGATATTTTCATAAATATTCTCGTCCGAAATTATATACCTCTTCGTGCTATCTGTAATACATTATACTGGAAATTTCTGTAAAATCTAAGTATAAACTATGAATGAATTCTGAAGTAGTGTTGGGAACTGAAGCATGAGTTAGTATAATATAATGACACTTGATCAACGTGATTATATTACAGTAAGTCATGTTGAGTTTCTAATGGAACGTGATGATTTACAGATCTTAACGTCATCATGTGCCATGTTACATAACTCTGTTATTCTACTTAACCTCCGAACATATCAAGAAAAATATATCCTTGATAGTTCTATCTTCTGTAATTCTGGTAATTTAACCAATCAAATCGTGCTATTACAATTCTTCTGCTTAGTATATTATGATCATTCAACATTTCATACATATGAATTCTGGACCATTATTCGCTTGACTTGAGGTCGGGAAGAGAAAACAAAAGCATGAAGCTCCGAAATAGAAAATGGGTATAAATCGCAGCAAATAAGAGAGCGCATTAACTGTAGATGACAATAATTATAGGAGACAGAAGCAGGAACATTGAAATATAAGAGAAAATATAAAATCCAACAACAACGCAGAAATTACAAACCATGGATATTAATACGAATAGCAATATAAAGACACGGTATAATTAAGAATAGTATCACCCCATGGTAATAGTAGAAGTAAACAGATTATTCTGATGGAAGATTGAAAAGAAGGGTGACTGATATGATAATTAGGAAAATATCAAGGATTAGAACTAGATTAAACATCTTCATGATCTTTTGGTGTATGAACTAAGAAAGAAAGTATAGGAATGGTGAGAATAATGGAACGGAAGAGTTTTATTTATAATGGGAATATCAGACAGAGCAATCGAGGCAGATCACCGTATTTAATTATAGAGATATTAATTTCCTTACTCGCCGAAGAATCAAATCTTTAAGATTTCAAAGATTTCTTTATATCTCTTGAATTCCAAAATTCAACCGAGAGGACATCAAAAGTTAAGACGTACTTTATTTTCTAAATTCAACCCTGACTCTGTCAAAAGTTAAGATGAATCTTTACTTCCTATTTCACTCTTTGGTGATAGCTTCATTTGTACTCTTCGAATAATCAAATTATTTTTATCCATATTACTGAATGATGATAAAACTCAAGTTATCAACTCATATTCGTCATGAAAACATTTTTATTGTTAGCCATGACCACCTCACTCAAATTTCGGGACGAAATTTCTTTAACGGGTAGGTACTGTGATGACCCGGGAATTTCCGACCAAATTTTAAACTTAATCTTTATATAATTTTGACATGATAAGCAAAGTCTGTTATATTGAGTCTCGTATGGTTCAATTCTTTTTAGAGAAGGGTATATACTCTTCTATCTTCCTTATGTATTTCTATCATTATTATTATTATTATTATTATTATTATTATTATTATTATTATTATTATTATTATTATTATTATTATTATTATTATTATTATTGTTATAATTAGATTATCAATTGTATTATCATAAATTTGATCATTATCATTATTAGAAGTATTATAGTTATTAACATTATTATTATTAGTATAAGTATTATGATAAAATTCTCATTTATTATGATTATGAATACAAGTATGAGAATTATTATTATTATCACTAATAGTTGTATTTTATTATTATTATAATTAGGATTATTATTATTTTTATTATTATTATGAAAATAATACAATTTATCATTAATCTTATTAATATTAGTATTAGTATCATTTTTGTAACTATTAGTATTATTATGATTATTATTAATAAATGTATCATTTTTAACAATATCCTTATTTTTATTAATATTATCATTTTTAATAAAGTTATTATTATTATTATTATTAGTAAATCATTAATATCATAACTATCATAAACAGTAAAATTAATATTTTTACAATAATTAATATCTTTATTACTATCACTAATAGGGTTGTTATTAACATATGTATATTACTAATGTTATTATCATTATTTTTACTAATATTAACTTCGTATAATAAAACTAATATTTTGATAAACAAATGAAATACATACATAAATATATATATTTAACACATATAACATAACAAAATTTAATATACAAAATGAACATATAAAACATATATATATATATATATATATATATATATATATATATATATATATATATATATATATATATATATATATATATATATATATATATATATTATTATTAACATAAAAATGATATAACTAATACAATTATATATATGTGTTCAAATTACAACTATGAATATTAATAAATATACAAATGATATAGGTTCGTGAATCTGAGGTCAAACCCTACACTTGTTCAATGTCGTCATATGTATTTTTACTACAAAATACATTGGGTGAGTTCATTTGAATCCCTTTTTACCCTTTATATTTTTGGGCTGAGAATACATGCGCAATTTTTATAAATGTTTTACGAAATAGACACAAGTAATTGAAACTACATTATATGGGTGAATGATCGAAGCCGAATATGCCCCTTTTGCTTGATAACCTAAGAATTAGTAAACCGATCTACTAATTGACGCGAATCCTAAAGATAGATCTATTGGGCCTAACGAACCCCATCCAAAGTACCGGATGCTTTAGTACTTCGAATTCATTTTTATCATGTCCGAAGGATTTCCCGGAATGATAGGGGATATTCTTATATGCATCTTGTTAATGTCGGTTACCAGGTGTTCAATCCATATGAATGATTTTTGTCTCTATGCATGGGACGTATATTTATGAGAACTGGAAATGAAATTGTTGTGGTCTATTAAAATGAAGGAAATGATTATTTAAGTTAAACTAATGAACTCACCAACCTTTTGGTTGACACTTGAAAGCATGTTTATTCTCAGGTATGAAAGAATCTTCCGTTGTGCATTTGCACATTTTAGAGATATTCTGTAGTGACCCGAACTTTTCCATGTTTATATATATTAATTGAGATTGATATTTACATGATTAAATGTTTCCAACATGTTAAGCAATCAAACTTGTTAAGACTTGATTAATTGAAATATGTTTCATATAGACAATTGACCACCCAAGTTGATCGGTGATTCACGAACGTTAAAACTTGTAAAAACTATATGATGACATATATATGGATATATATATATAGTTAACATGATACTATGATAAGAAAACATATCATAAAGTATATTAACAATGAACTACATATGTAAAAACAAGACTACTAACTTAATGATTTTTAAACGAGACATATATGTAACGATTATCGTTGTAAAGACATTTAATGTATATATATCATATTAAGAGATATTCATACATGATAATATCATGATAATATAATAATTTAAAATCTCATTTGATATTATAAACATTGGGTTAACAACATTTAACAAGATCGTTAACCTAAAGGTTTCAAAACAACACTTACATGTAACGACTAACGATGACTTAACGACTCAGTTAAAATGTATATACATGTAGTGTTTTAATATGTATTTATACACTTTTGAAAGACTTCAATACACTTATCAAAATACTTCTACTTAACAAAAATGCTTACAATTACATCCTCGTTCAGTTTCATCAACAATTCTACTCGTATGCACCCGTATTCGTACTCGTACAATACACAGCTTTTAGATGTATGTACTATTGGTATATACACTCCAATGATCAGCTCTTAGCAGCCCATGTGAGTCACCTAACACATGTGGGAACCATCATTTGGCAACTAGCATGAAATATCTCATAAAATTACAAAAATATGAGTAATCATTCATGACTTATTTACATGAAAACAAAATTACATATCCTTTATATCTAATCCATACACCAACGACCAAAAACACCTACAAACACTTTCATTCTTCAATTTTCTTCATCTAATTGATCTCTCTCAAGTTCTATCTTCAAGTTCTAAGTGTTCTTCATAAATTCCAAAAGTTCTAGTTTCATAAAATCAAGAATACTTTCAAGTTTGCTAGCTCACTTCCAATCTTGTAAGGTGATCATCCAACCTTAAGAAATCTTTGTTTCTTACAGTAGGTTATCATTCTAATACAAGGTAATAATCATATTCAAACTTTGGTTCAATTTCTATAACTATAACAATCTTATTTCAAGTGATGATCTTACTTGAACTTGTTTTCGTGTCATGATTCTGCTTCAAGAACTTCGAGCCATCCAAGGATCCATTGAAGCTAGATCCATTTTTCACTTTTCCAGTAGGTTTATCCAAGGAAATTAAGGTAGTAATGATGTTCATAACATCATTCGATTCATACATATAAAGCTATCTTATTCGAAGGTTTAAACTTGTAATCACTAGAACATAGTTTAGTTAATTCTAAACTTGTTCGCAAACAAAAGTTAATCCTTCTAACTTGACTTTTAAAATCAACTAAACACATGTTCTATATCTATATGATATGCTAACTTAATGATTTAAAACCTGGAAACACGAAAAACACCGTAAAACCGGATTTACGCCGTCGTAGTAACACCGCGGGCTGTTTTGGGTTAGTTAATTAAAAACTATGATAAACTTTGATTTAAAAGTTGTTATTCTGAGAAAATGATTTTTATTATGAACATGAAACTATATCCAAAAATTATGGTTAAACTCAAAGTGGAAGTATGTTTTCTAAAATGGTCATCTAGACGTCGTTCTTTCGACTGAAATGACTACCTTTACAAAAACGACTTGTAACTTATTTTTCCGACTATAAACCTATACTTTTTCTGTTTAGATTCATAAAATAGAGTTCAATATGAAACCATAGCAATTTGATTCACTCAAAACGGATTTAAAATGAAGAAGTTATGGGTAAAACAAGATTGGATAATTTTTCTCATTTTAGCTACGTGAAAATTGGTAACAAATCTATTCCAACCATAACTTAATCAACTTGTATTGTATATTATGTAATCTTGAGATACCATAGACACGTATACAATGTTTCGACTTATCATGTAGTGACCCGAACTTTTCCATGTTTATATATATTAATTGAGATTGATATTTATATGATTAAATGTTTCCAACATGTTAAGCAATCAAACTTGTTAAGACTTGATTAATTGAAATATGTTTCATATAGACAATTGACCACCCAAGTTGACCGGTGATTCACGAACGTTAAAACTTGTAAAAACTATATGATGACATATATATGGATATATATATAGTTAACATGATACTATGATAAGTAAACATATCATTAAGTATATTAACAATGAACTACATATGTAAAAACAAGACTACTAACTTAATGATTTTTAAACGAGACATATATGTAACGATTATCGTTGTAAAGACATTTAATGTATATATATATCATATTAAGAAATATTCATACATGATAATATCATGATAATATAATAATTTAAAATCTCATTTGATATTATAAACATTGGGTTAACAACATTTAACAAGATCGTTAACCTAAAGGTTTCAAAACAACACTTACATGTAACGACTAACGATGACTTAACGACTCAGTTAAAATGTATATACATGTAGTGTCTTAATATGTATTTATACACTTTTGAAAGACTTCAATACACTTATCAAAATACTTCTACTTAACAAAAATGCTTACAATTACATCCTCGTTCAGTTTCATCAACAATTCTACTCGTATGCACCCGTATTCGTACTCGTACAATACACAGCTTTTAGATGTATGTACTATTGGTATATACACTCCAATGATCAGCTCTTAGCAGCCCATGTGAGTCACCTAACACATGTGGGAACCATCATTTGGCAACTAGCATGAAATATCTCATAAAATTACAAAAATATGAGTAATCATTCATGACTTATTTACATGAAAACAAAATTACATATCCTTTATATCTAATCCATACACCAACGACCAAAAACACCTACAAACACTTTCATTCTTCAATTTTATTCATCTAATTGATCTCTCTCAATTTCTATCTTCAAGTTCTAAGTGTTCTTCATAAATTCCAAAAGTTCTAGTTTCATAAAATCAAGAATACTTTCAAGTTTGCTAGCTCACTTCCAATCTTGTAAGGTGATCATCCAACCTCAAGAAATCTTTGTTTCTTACAGTAGGTTATCATTCTAATACAAGGTAATAATCATATTCAAACTTTGGTTCAATTTCTATAACTATAACAATCTTATTTCAAGTGATGATCTTACTTGAACTTGTTTTCGTGTCATGATTCTGCTTCAAGAACTTCGAGCCATCCAAGGATCCATTGAAGCTAGATCCACTTTTTCTCTTTTCCAGTAGGTTTATCCAAGGAACTTAAGGTAGTAATGATGTTCATAACATCATTCGATTCATACATATAAAGCTATCTTATTCGAAGGTTTAAACTTGTAATCACTAGAACATAGTTTAGTTAATTCTAAACTTGTTCGCAAATAAAAGTTAATCCTTCTAACTTGAATTTTAAAATCAACTAAACACATGTTCTATATCTATATGATATGCTAACTTAATGATTTAAAACCTGGAAACACGAAAAACACCGTAAAACCGGATTTACGCCGTCGTAGTAACACCGCGGGCTGTTTTGGGTTAGTTAATTAAAAACTATGATAAAATTTGATTTAAAAGTTGTTATTCTGAGAAAATGATTTTTATTATGAACATGAAACTATATCCAAAAATTATGGTTAAACTCAAAGTGGAAGTATGTTTTCTAAAATGGTCATCTAGACGTCGTTCTTTCGACTGAAATGACTACCTTTACAAAAACGACTTGTAACTTATTTTTCCGACTATAAACCTATACTTTTCTGTTTATATTCATAAAATAGAGTTCAATATGAAACCATAGCAATTTGATTCACTCAAAACGGATTTAAAATGAAGAAGTTATGGGTAAAACAAGATTGGATAATTTTTCTCATTTTAGCTACGTGAAAATTGGTAACAAATCTATTCCAACCATAACTTAATCAACTTGTATTGTATATTATGTAATCTTGAGATACCATAGACACGTATACAATGTTTCGACCTATCATGTCGACACATCTATATATATTTCGGAACAACCATAGACACTCTATATGTGAATGTTGGAGTTAGCTATACAGGGTTGAGGTTGATTCCAAAATATATATAGTTTGAGTTGTGATCAATACTGAGATACGTATACACTGGGTCGTGGATTGATTCAAGATAATATTTATCGATTTATTTCTGTACATTTAACTGTGGACAACTAGTTGTAGGTTACTAACGAGGACAGTTGACTTAATAAACTTAAAACATCAAAATATATTAAAAGTGTTGTAAATATATTTTGAACATACTTTAATATATATGTATATGTATATATTGTTATAGGTTCGTGAATCAACAGTGGCCAAGTCTTACTTCCCAACAAAGTAAAAATCTGTGAAAGTGAGTTATAGTCCCACTTTTAAAATCTAATATTTTTGGGATGAGAATACATGCAGGTTTTATAAATGATTTACAAAATAGACACAAGTACGTGAAACTACATTCTATGGTTGAATTATCGAAATCGAATATGCCCCTTTTTATTAAGTCTGGTAATCTAAGAATTAGGGAACAGACACCCTAATTGACGCGAATCCTAAAGATAGATCTATTGGGCCTAACAAACCCCATCCAAAGTACCGGATGCTTTAGTACTTTGAAATTTATATCATATCCGAAGGGTGTCCCGGAATGATGGGGATATTCTTATATATGCATCTTGTTAATGTCGATTACCAGGTGTTCACCATATGAATGATCTTTATCTCTATGTATGGGATGTGTATTGAAATATGAAATCTTGTGGTCTATTATTATGATTTGATATATATAGGTTAAACCTATAACTCACCAACATTTTTGTTGACGTTTTAAGCATGTTTATTCTCAGGTGATTATTAAGAGCTTCCGCTGTCGCATACTTAAATAAGGACGAGATTTGGAGTCCATACTTGTATGATATTGTGTAAAAACTGCATTCAAGAAACTTATTTTGTTGTAACATATTTGTATTGTAAACTGTAGTGACCCGAACTTTTCCATGTTTATATATATTAATTGAGATTGATATTTACATGATTAAATGTTTCCAACATGTTAAGCAATCAAACTTGTTAAGACTTGATTAATTGAAATATGTTTCATATAGACAATTGACCACCCAAGTTGACCGGTGATTCACGAACGTTAAAACTTGTAAAAACTATATGATGACATATATATGGATATATATATAGTTAACATGATACTATGATAAGTAAACATATCATTAAGTATATTAACAATGAACTACATATGTAAAAACAAGACTACTAACTTAATGATTTTTAAACGAGACATATATGTAACGATTATCGTTGTAAAGACATTTAATGTATATATATCATATTAAGAGATATTCATACATGATAATATCATGATAATATAATAATTTAAAATCTTATTTGATATTATAAACATTGGGTTAACAACATTTAACAAGACCGTTAACCTAAAGGTTTAAAAACAACACTTACATGTAACGACTAACGATGACTTAACGACTCAGTTAAAATGTATATACATGTAGTGTTTTAATATGTATTTATACACTTTTGAAAGACTTCAATACACTTATCAAAATACTTCTACTTAACAAAAATTCTTACAATTACATCCTCGTTCAGTTTCATCAACAATTCTACTCGTATGCACCCGTATTCGTACTCGTACAATACACAGCTTTTAGATGTATGTACTATTGGTATATACACTCCAATGATCAGCTCTTAGCAGCCCATGTGAGTCACCTAACACATGTGGGAACCATCATTTGGCAACTAGCATGAAATATCTCATAAAATTACAAAAATATGAGTAATCATTCATGACTTATTTACATGAAAACAAAATTACATATCCTTTATATCTAATCCATACACCAACGACCAAAAACACCTACAAACACTTTCATTCTTCAATTTTCTTCATCTAATTGATCTCTCTCAAGTTCTATCTTCAAGTTCTAAGTGTTCTTCATATATTCTACAAGTTCTAGTTACATAAAATCAAGAATACTTTCAAGTTTGCTAGCTCACTTCCAATCTTGTAAGGTGATCATCCAACCTCAAGAAATCTTTGTTTCTTACAGTAGGTTATCATTCTAATACAAGGTAATAATCATATTCAAACTTTGGTTCAATTTCTATAACTATAACAATCTTATTTCAAGTGATGATCTTACTTGAACTTGTTTTCGTGTCATGATTCTGCTTCAAGAACTTCGAGCCATCCAAGGATCCATTGAAGCTAGATCCATTTTTCTCTTTTCCAGTAGGTTTATCCAAGGAACTTAAGGTTCGTGAATCAACCAGTGGCCAAGTCTTACTTCCCGACGAAGTAAAAATCTGTGAAAGTGAGTTATAGTCCCACTTTTAAAATCTAATATTTTTGGGATGAGAATACATGCAGGTTTTATAAATGATTTACAAAATAGACACAAGTACGTGAAACTACATTCTATGGTTGAATTATCGAAATCGAATATGCCCCTTTTTATTAAGTCTGGTAATCTAAGAATTAGGGAACAGACACCCTAATTGACGCGAATCCTAAAGATAGATCTATTGGGCCTAACAAACCCCATCCAAAGTACCGGATGCTTTAGTACTTCGAAATTTATATCATATCCGAAGGGTGTCCCGGAATGATGGGGATATTCTTATATATGCATCTTGTTAATGTCGGTTACCAGGTGTTCACCATATGAATGATTTTTATCTCTATGTATGGGATGTGTATTGAAATATGAAATCTTGTGGTCTATTGTTACGATTTGATATATATAGGTTAAACCTATAACTCACCAACATTTTTGTTGACGTTTAAAGCATGTTTATTCTCAGGTGAATATTAAGAGCTTCCGCTGTTGCATACTAAAATAAGGACAAGATTTGGAGTCCATGTTTGTATGATATTGTGTAAAAACTGCATTCAAGAAACTGATTTCGATGTAACATATTTGTATTGTAAACCATTATGTAATGGTCATGTGTAAACAGGATATTTTAGATTATCATTATTTGATAATCTACGTAAAGCTTTTTAAACCTTTATTTATGAAATAAAGGTTATGGTTTGTTTTAAAAAGGAATGCAGTCTTTGAAAAACGTCTCATATAGAGGTCAAAACCTCGCAACGAAATCAATTAATATGGAACGTTTTTAATCAATAAGAACGGGACATTTCAGTTGGTATCCGAGCGTTGGTCTTAGAGAACCAGAATTTTTCATTAGTGTGTCTTATCGAGTTTGTTAGGATGCATTAGTGAGTCTGGACTTCGACCGTGTTTACTTGAAAAATGATTGCTTAACAAATTTTGTTGGAAACTATATATTTTTAACATGTGAATATTATGTGATATATTAATCTCTTAACGCGTTTGATATTATGTGATAGATGTCTACCTCTAGAACAAGTCCCATTGACTCACCTAATAATAATGAAGAGTCAAATGTAAATTGGAATGATTCGTGGACTGATTCACAAGTTCCCGAAGAGGAACCGGAAGAAGAGTCGGAACCGGAAGAAGAATCGGAACCGGATGAAGAAATAGAACCGGTGGGGGAAATAATAAAACGGTTAAGTAAAAGAAAATCCTCAACCAACCGACCAAGGTTAATTATGGTCAATGGTGTTTCCGCCAAGGAAGCAAAATATTGGGAGGATTACCAATTCTCCGATGAATCGGATTCCGACGAGAATTCCGATGATGTTATAGAAATTACCCCAACTGAATTTAAAAAGGCAAAAGAAAATAATAAGGGAAAGGGCATAAAAATAGAGAAATCTAATTCCAACCCCGATGAACTTTATATGTATCGTCAACGCCCGAAGTCCTTAAGTTGTAACAATGACCCGGGAACCTCTAAACCACCAGGTTTTTCTAAACCAATGTGGACAACGACGGCTCGTATTAGGGGAACATCATATATCCCTAGAAACTTGGCAAAACGAACCAAAACCGAAGAAGAAGAAACGAGCGAGTCGGAATAAGATAGTTGTATTCGTGTGGTGTAATATATGTAATATAGTGTTCGTATGCTTTATGATATATGTAAAAATTGCTTGTATTAATAAGTATTTTTTCTGAATCTAACTCTTGTCTATTTTACAGTTTAAAATCACAAAATGGATAGACAACCCAATATTTTAAGAGACCTACCTGGAGACATGATTGATGAAATCTTGTCTAGAGTCGGCCAGAATTCCTCGGCACAACTATTTAAGGCGAGATCAGTTTGTAAGACATTCGAAGAACGTTCCAAGAATGTCTTGGTTTATAAGAGACTTTCGTTTGAAAGATGGGGGATATCACATTGGGAAACCCATAAGTTACGATGTGTTTACTTTGACGCATATATTGCGGGGAACCCAAATGCTATTTTACGCAACGGGTTAAGAAATTATTTTGACTCAATATATCCGAATATTGGACTTCGTGATTTAGAAAAAGCGGCTAACATGCAACATAAAGAAGCATGTTATGCTTACGGATTAGTAATGTTCGCTTCTCACCAAAGTGAGAACAAGAACATCGGGCTACAACTATTAAACAAAACGTTTCCACAAGTGACGGAGTCGGTAATTGGGGTAAGAAATGAGGTTTTTAGATTATTACGGGACTGTTGGACATTACGTAACCCTCGTCCCTTTGACGACGTTACAACACGCTGTCTTATCAACGGCCATAACGGTTATGTTGCACAAGACCAAGGATGGGAAGTAGTCCTAGTAAAACCAGAATGCATGACTTGTTTCTGGACGTATGAATTACGTGTCTTTATTGCCTTTGCTGAACGACTTGTGTACTAGCTAGAATTATCTTCACAACTATCTTGTATCAAAGTTATTGTGTGCTATATTTCATGCTTTATGTAAAATAAGCGGTATTGTAAGTTTGTAAAATATTGTATAAAAGTTTGAACGCGAAATATTATTATAATCAGTTTTTCATATAGAATTGTAATAGTTGAATTGTATATTAGCTACTAAGTATGAACTTAACGGGTAGGTACTACCCGAATTTAAACTTATAAAACGCTAATATGAAGAAAAAGCTTTTATAAATGAGTTCATATTATGCTACGAAATACTATTAACTACTCTTAATATTCTGTATGATTAACTTGTTCCATTTAACTATTTTGAAGGAAATGGCACCGACTACTCGACACACCGTGAATATGAATGAAGAGGAATTCCGTACTTTTCTAGCTTCAAACATAGCCGCAGTACAGGCTGCGCTACATACCAACAATAACCTTGGATCTAGCAGTACAGGAAATCGTGTAGGATGCACCTACAAAGAATTCACTGCCTGCAAACCTTTGGAATTTGATGGAACCGAAGGACCGATCGGATTGAAACGGTGGACCGAGAAGGTTGAATCGGTGTTTGCCATAAGTAAGTGTACTGAAGAGGACAAAGTGAAGTACGCTACGCATACCTTCACAGGTTCTGCGTTAACATGGTGGAATACCTATCTAGAGCAAGTGGGACAAGACGATGCGTACGCACTACCGTGGTCAGCATTCAAGCACTTGATGAACGAGAAGTACCGTCCCAGAACCGAGGTCAATAAGCTCAAGACAGAACTTAGAGGGTTACGAACCCAAGGATTTGATATTACCACGTACGAAAGACGATTCACAGAATTGTGCCTATTGTGTCCGGGAGCATTCGAAGATGAGGAAGAGAAGATCGACGCGTTTGTGAAAGGATTACCAGAAAGAATCCAAGAAGATATAAGTTCACACGAGCCCGCCTCCATACAACAGGCATGTAGAATGGCTCACAAACTAGTGAACCAGATTGAAGAAAGAATTAAAGAACAGACTGCTGAAGAGGCCAATGTGAAGCAAGTCAAAAGAAAGTGGGAGGAAAACGGTGATAAGAATCACCAATACAACAACAACAGCAATTATAACAATAATCGCAACAACTATCCTAACAATCGCAACATCAATCGCAACTACAACAAACGGCCAAACAACAACAACAACAACAACAGCAACCACAACAATCATCTTAACAACAATAATAACCGCAACAACAACAACAATCAGAAGCCGCTATGCCAAAGGTGTGAAAAGTATCACTCGGGGTTCTGCACCAAATTTTGCAACAAGTGTAAAAGAAATGGTCATAGCGCGGCGAAGTGTGATGTCTACGGACCAGGGGTTAACAGAACGAAAGGAACAAATGGTGTCGGAACGAGTAATGGCGGAGCAAGTAGTGTTGGAGCAAGTTATGCCAATGTAGTTTGTTATAAATGTGGAAAACCGGGCCACATTATTAGAAATTGCCCGAACCAGGAGAACACGAATGGACAAGGCCGCGGAAGAGTTTTCAATATTAATGTGGCAGAGGCACAGGAAGACCCGGAGCTTGTTACGGGTACGTTTCTTATTGACAATAAATCTGCTTACGTTTTATTTGATTCGGGTGCGGATAGAAGCTATATGAGTAGAGATTTTTGTGCTAAATTAAGTTGTCCATTGACGCCTTTGGATAGTAAATTTTTACTCGAATTAGCAAATGGTAAATTAATTTCAGCAGATAATATATGTCGGAATCGAGAAATTAAACTGGTTAGCGAAACATTTAAGATTGATTTGATACCAGTAGAGTTAGGGAGTTTTGATGTGATAATCGGTATGGACTGGTTGAAAGAAGTGAAAGCAGAGATCGTTTGTTACAAAAATGCAATTCGCATTATACGAGAAAAAGGAAAACCCTTAATGGTGTATGGAGAAAAGGGCAACACGAAGCTACATCTTATTAGTAATTTGAAGGCACAAAAACTAATAAGAAAAGGTTGCTATGCTGTTCTAGCACACGTCGAGAAAGTACAAACTGAAGAAAAGAGCATCAATGATGTTCCCATCGCAAAAGAATTTCCCGATGTATTTCCGAAAGAATTACCGGGATTACCCCCACATCGATCCGTTGAATTTCAAATAGATCTTGTACCAGGAGCTGCACCAATAGCTCGTGCTCCTTACAGACTCGCACCCAGCGAGATGAAAGAACTGCAAAGCCAATTACAAGAACTTTTAGAGCGTGGTTTCATTCGACCAAGCACATCACCGTGGGGAGCTCCTGTTTTGTTTGTCAAGAAGAAAGATGGTACATTCAGGTTGTGTATCGACTACCGAGAGTTGAACAAACTTACCATCAAGAACCGCTACCCACTACCGAGAATCGACGACTTATTTGATCAACTACAAGGCTCGTCTGTTTATTCAAAGATTGACTTACGTTCCGGGTATCATCAAATGCGGGTGAAAGAAGATGATATTCCAAAGACTGCTTTCAGAACACGTTACGGTCATTACGAGTTTATGGTCATGCCGTTTGGTTTAACTAATGCACCAGCTGTGTTCATGGACCTTATGAACCGAGTATGTGGACCATACCTTGACAAGTTTGTCATTGTTTTCATTGATGACATACTTATTTACTCAAAGAATGACCAAGAACACGGTGAACATTTGAGAAAGGTGTTAGAAGTATTGAGGAAGGAAGAATTGTACGCTAAGTTTTCAAAGTGTGCATTTTGGTTGGAAGAAGTTCAATTCCTCGGTCACATAGTGAACAAAGAAGGTATTAAGGTGGATCCGGCAAAGATAGAAACTGTTGAAAAGTGGGAAACCCCGAAAACTCCGAAACACATACGCCAGTTTTTAGGACTAGCTGGTTACTACAGAAGGTTCATCCAAGACTTTTCCAGAATAGCAAAACCCTTGACTGCATTAACGCATAAAGGGAAGAAATTTGAATGGAATGATGAACAAGAGAAAGCGTTTCAGTTATTGAAGAAAAAGCTAACTACGGCACCTATATTGTCATTGCCTGAAGGGAATGATGATTTTGTGATTTATTGTGATGCATCAAAGCAAGGTCTCGGTTGTGTATTAATGCAACGAACGAAGGTGATTGCTTATGCGTCTAGACAATTGAAGATTCACGAACAAAATTATACGACGCATGATTTGGAATTAGGCGCGGTTGTTTTTGCATTAAAGACTTGGAGGCACTACTTATATGGGGTCAAAAGTATTATATATACCGACCATAAAAGTCTTCAACACATATTTAATCAGAAACAACTGAATATGAGGCAGCGTAGGTGGATTGAATTGTTGAATGATTACGACTTTGAGATTCGTTACCACCCGGGGAAGGCAAATGTGGTAGCCGATGCCTTGAGCAGGAAGGACAGAGAACCCATTCGAGTAAAATCTATGAATATAATGATTCATAATAACCTTACTACTCAAATAAAGGAGGCGCAACAAGGAGTTTTAAAAGAGGGAAATTTAAAGGATGAAATACCCAAAGGATCGGAGAAGCATCTTAATATTCGGGAAGACGGAACCCGGTATAGGGCTGAAAGGATTTGGGTACCAAAATTTGGAGATATGAGAGAAATGGTACTTAGAGAAGCTCATAAAACCAGATACTCAATACATCCTGGAACGGGGAAGATGTACAAGGATCTCAAGAAACATTTTTGGTGGCCGGGTATGAAAGCCGATGTTGCTAAATACGTAGGAGAATGTTTGACGTGTTCTAAGGTCAAAGCTGAGCATCAAAAACCATCAGGTCTACTTCAACAACCCGAAATCCCAGAATGGAAATGGGAAAACATTACCATGGATTTCATCACTAAATTGCCAAGGACTGCAAGTGGTTTTGATACTATTTGGGTAATAGTTGATCGTCTCACCAAATCGGCACACTTCCTGCCAATAAGAGAAGATGACAAGATGGAGAAGTTAGCACGACTGTATTTGAAGGAAGTCGTCTCCAGACATGGAATACCAATCTCTATTATCTCTGATAGGGATGGCAGATTTATTTCAAGATTCTGGCAGACATTACAGCAAGCATTAGGAACTCGTCTAGACATGAGTACTGCCTATCATCCACAAACTGATGGGCAGAGCGAAAGGACGATACAAACGCTTGAAGATATGCTACGAGCATGTGTTATTGATTTCGGAAACAGTTGGGATCGACATCTAACGTTAGCAGAATTTTCCTACAACAACAGCTACCATTCAAGCATTGAGATGGCGCCGTTTGAAGCACTTTATGGTAGAAAGTGCAGGTCTCCGATTTGTTGGAGTGAAGTGGGGGATAGACAGATTACGGGTCCGGAGATTATACAAGAAACTACCGAGAAGATCATCCAAATTCAACAACGGTTGAAAACCGCCCAAAGTCGACAAAAGAGCTACGCTGACATTAAAAGAAAAGATATAGAATTTGAAATTGGAGAGATGGTCATGCTTAAAGTTGCACCTTGGAAAGGCGTTGTTCGATTTGGTAAACGAGGGAAATTAAATCCAAGGTATATTGGACCATTCAAGATTATTGATCGTGTCGGACCAGTAGCTTACCGACTAGAGTTACCTCAACAACTCGCGGCTGTACATAACACTTTCCACGTCTCGAATTTGAAGAAATGTTTTGCTAAAGAAGATCTCACTATTCCGTTAGATGAAATCCAAATCAACGAAAAACTTCAATTCATCGAAGAACCCGTCGAAATAATGGATCGTGAGGTTAAAAGACTTAAGCAAAACAAGATACCAATTGTTAAGGTTCGATGGAATGCTCGTAGAGGACCCGAGTTCACCTGGGAGCGTGAAGATCAGATGAAGAAGAAATACCCACATCTATTTCCAGAAGATTCGTCAACACCTTCAACAGCTTAAAATTTCGGGACGAAATTTATTTAACGGGTAGGTACTGTAGTGACCCGAACTTTTCCATGTTTATATATATTAATTGAGATTGATATTTACATGATTAAATGTTTCCAACATGTTAAGCAATCAAACTTGTTAAGACTTGATTAATTGAAATATGTTTCATATAGACAATTGACCACCCAAGTTGACCGGTGATTCACGAACGTTAAAACTTGTAAAAACTATATGATGACATATATATGGATATATATATAGTTAACATGATACTATGATAAGTAAACATATCATTAAGTATATTAACAATGAACTACATATGTAAAAACAAGACTACTAACTTAATGATTTTTAAACGAGACATATATGTAACGATTATCGTTGTAAAGACATTTAATGTATATATATCATATTAAGAGATATTCATACATGATAATATCATGATAATATAATAATTTAAAATCTTATTTGATATTATAAACATTGGGTTAACAACATTTAACAAGACCGTTAACCTAAAGGTTTAAAAACAACACTTACATGTAACGACTAACGATGACTTAACGACTCAGTTAAAATGTATATACATGTAGTGTTTTAATATGTATTTATACACTTTTGAAAGACTTCAATACACTTATCAAAATACTTCTACTTAACAAAAATTCTTACAATTACATCCTCGTTCAGTTTCATCAACAATTCTACTCGTATGCACCCGTATTCGTACTCGTACAATACACAGCTTTTAGATGTATGTACTATTGGTATATACACTCCAATGATCAGCTCTTAGCAGCCCATGTGAGTCACCTAACACATGTGGGAACCATCATTTGGCAACTAGCATGAAATATCTCATAAAATTACAAAAATATGAGTAATCATTCATGACTTATTTACATGAAAACAAAATTACATATCCTTTATATCTAATCCATACACCAACGACCAAAAACACCTACAAACACTTTCATTCTTCAATTTTCTTCATCTAATTGATCTCTCTCAAGTTCTATCTTCAAGTTCTAAGTGTTCTTCATATATTCTACAAGTTCTAGTTACATAAAATCAAGAATACTTTCAAGTTTGCTAGCTCACTTCCAATCTTGTAAGGTGATCATCCAACCTCAAGAAATCTTTGTTTCTTACAGTAGGTTATCATTCTAATACAAGGTAATAATCATATTCAAACTTTGGTTCAATTTCTATAACTATAACAATCTTATTTCAAGTGATGATCTTACTTGAACTTGTTTTCGTGTCATGATTCTGCTTCAAGAACTTCGAGCCATCCAAGGATCCATTGAAGCTAGATCCATTTTTCTCTTTTCCAGTAGGTTTATCCAAGGAACTTAAGGTTCGTGAATCAACCAGTGGCCAAGTCTTACTTCCCGACGAAGTAAAAATCTGTGAAAGTGAGTTATAGTCCCACTTTTAAAATCTAATATTTTTGGGATGAGAATACATGCAGGTTTTATAAATGATTTACAAAATAGACACAAGTACGTGAAACTACATTCTATGGTTGAATTATCGAAATCGAATATGCCCCTTTTTATTAAGTCTGGTAATCTAAGAATTAGGGAACAGACACCCTAATTGACGCGAATCCTAAAGATAGATCTATTGGGCCTAACAAACCCCATCCAAAGTACCGGATGCTTTAGTACTTCGAAATTTATATCATATCCGAAGGGTGTCCCGGAATGATGGGGATATTCTTATATATGCATCTTGTTAATGTCGGTTACCAGGTGTTCACCATATGAATGATTTTTATCTCTATGTATGGGATGTGTATTGAAATATGAAATCTTGTGGTCTATTGTTACGATTTGATATATATAGGTTAAACCTATAACTCACCAACATTTTTGTTGACGTTTAAAGCATGTTTATTCTCAGGTGAATATTAAGAGCTTCCGCTGTTGCATACTAAAATAAGGACAAGATTTGGAGTCCATGTTTGTATGATATTGTGTAAAAACTGCATTCAAGAAACTGATTTCGATGTAACATATTTGTATTGTAAACCATTATGTAATGGTCATGTGTAAACAGGATATTTTAGATTATCATTATTTGATAATCTACGTAAAGCTTTTTAAACCTTTATTTATGAAATAAAGGTTATGGTTTGTTTTAAAAAGGAATGCAGTCTTTGAAAAACGTCTCATATAGAGGTCAAAACCTCGCAACGAAATCAATTAATATGGAACGTTTTTAATCAATAAGAACGGGACATTTCATAAACCATTATGTAATGGTCGTGTGTAAACAGGATATTTTAGATTATCATTATTTGATAATCTACGTAAAGCTTTTTAAAACCTTTATCTATGAAATAAAGGTTATGGTTTGTTTTAAAAATGAATGCAGTCTTTGAAAAACGTCTCATATAGAGGTCAAAACCTCGCAACGAAATCAATTAATATGGAACGTTTTTAATCAATAAGAACGGGACATTTCATATCATGTTGACACATCTATATATATTTCGGAACAACCATAGACACTCTATATGTGAATGTTGGAATTAGCTATACAGGGTTGAGGTTGATTCCAAAATATATATAGTTTGAGTTGTGATCAATACTGAGATACGTATACACTGGGTCGTGGATTGATTCAAGAAAATATTTATCGATTTATTTCTGTACATCTAACTGTGGACAACTAGTTGTAGGTTACTAACGAGGACAGCTGACTTAATAAACTTAAAACATCAAAATATATTAAAAGTGTTGTAAATATATTTTGAACATACTTTGATATATATGTATATATTGTTATAGGTTCGTGAATCAACTAGTGGCCAAGTCTTACTTCCCGACGAAGTAAAAATCTGTGAAAGTGAGTTATAGTCCCACTTTTAAAATCTAATATTTTTGGGATGAGAATACATGCAGGTTTTATAAATGATTTACAAAATAGACACAAGTACGTGAAACTATATTCTATGGTTGAATTATTGAAATCGAATATGCCCCTTTTTATTAAGTCTGGTAATCTAAGAATTAGGGAACAGACACCTTAATTGACGCGAATCCTAAAGATAGATCTATTGGGCTTAACAAACCCCATCCAAAGTACCGGATGCTTTAGTACTTCGAAATTTATATCATATCCGAAGGGTGTCCCGGAATGATGGGGATATTCTTATATATGCATCTTGTTAATGTCGGTTACCAGGTGTTCACCATATGAATGATTTTTTTCTCTATGTATGGGATGTGTATTGAAATATGAAATCTTGTGGTCTATTGTTACGATTTGATATATATAGGTTAAACCTATAACTCACCAACATTTTTGTTGACGTTTTAAGCATGTTTATTCTCAGGTGATTATTAAGAGCTTCCGCTGTCGCATACTTAAATAAGGACGAGATTTGGAGTCCATGCTTGTATGATATTGTGTAAAAACTGCATTCAAGAAACTTATTTCGTTGTAACATATTTGTATTGTAAACCATTATGTAATGGTCGTGTGTAAACAGGATATTTTAGATTATCATTATTTGATAATCTACGTAAAGCTTTTTAAACCTTTATTGATGAAATAAAGGTTATGGTTTGTTTTAAAATGAATGCAGTCTTTGAAAAACGTCTCATATAGAGGTCAAAACCTCGCAACGAAATCAATTAATATGGAACGTTTTTAATCAATAAGAACGGGACATTTCATGTTGGGCCCAATAGATCTATCTTTAGAATTCGCATCAATTAAGGTGTCTGTTCCCTAATTCTTAGATTACCGGACTAAAAAGGGGCATATTCAGTTTCGATCATTCAACCATATAATGTAGTTTCGATTAATTGTGTCTATTTCGTAAAACAGTTATAAAAATAGCGCATGTATTCTCAGTCCCAAAAATATATATTGCAAAAGCATTTAAAAGGGGATTAATGAAACTCACGCAATATAAATATTGTAAAACAGTTAATAAAGCATTTGCATGTATTCTCAGCTCAAAACTGTAATGAGTAAAAGGGAGCAAATGAAACTCACAATACTGTATTTTGTAGTAAAAATACATATGACGACATTGAACAATGCAGGGTTGGCCTCGGATTCACGAACCTATATCAAGTATTAACACATTATAGTATAAATCAATTAAGTTTATATATTTGTTATGTATTAATTATTCTTATAATATATTATGATACTTATTTGATATTTAATTAATGTTATATCAATAATATTAGTTGAAACATAATTTTATGTAATATTAGTATATTTTATGTAATAATATAGTTGAAACATAATTTTATGTAATATTAGTATATTTTATGTAATAATATATTTACATATATATCTTTTGTTTTGTAAAATTAATAATTGTAGAAATACCTAAGAATAATAATAATAATATTAATAATAATAATAATTTTTAAAAGTATAAAACTACCTTAGGAGTCAGTTTTAAAAAAATTGCACCAAGCCGGGCTCGAACCCGAGACCTCTCGCTCACTCATCAACACCCTTAACCATTCCTCCATTTCAGTTTTTCTGATTTATAATACAAACTCAAATACTTATCTATTACATGTTTCAACCCACTTCATCTTCTGCACCAAAATCTAAACAATCAAACAACTTCATTCTTAATAGTCAATCATCAAAATGGTTTTAGGACTTCTAAACAAACATGAAACAAAAATAAAAATGTGTTCATGATATAAAAAAAATGAGAAAAAAAAACAAAAAAATCCTACTGCTTGCTGGTAGCCAAGAAAAAAAAATTTTGTTTTCAATTTTAAGTTCGTTTTGGACAATCTTTACAACATGAAACATGTTTCAAATCATTCCTAAAAACTATTGAAATCGTCAATTGAACTTAAAACATCAAAACAAGCTCTAATTTCTCCAAGAACAAAACAGTTGACTTTTGACAATTTAACTTTGACTCGCAAATTCGAATTCGTTATCAAGAATTGGAACTTGAGATTTTGCAGTAAGTTTAAGTAAATGATTCCTAACAACTCTACATTTTTAGTTTTTGAAATTTGTTTCGAATTCACGTTAGTGTATATCACTGTGAAGAACTCAAGAACTCAAAAATTATTTTTTAGATTAAGAGTGTTATAGGTTATGATTACAACATGAATTGTGTTGCAAATCATTCCTATAATCTTTATGGATCAACAAATTAACTGGAGATATCAAAACAAACTCGAATTTGATTCAAGAACACTTAGTTGACTTTGAAAAACCAAAACTTTGACTCTCAAATTAGAAATTAATAGAAAGAATTGAGGATTGAAAACTTACAGATAGTTTAGATAGACGATTTCTAACATGACTGCATTATTACATTTTGAAAATTTGTTCTAAATCAAAATATGGTGAAAAAGATGAATGTACAGAGTGTCGAGCTTATTTACTGGGTTTTCTTTGTTTTCAACTCAAATTGCAGTTTGTAACTTATATAGAGTGATTAGGTACATGATTTAACAGTTAAATTGATTTCCAATTGATTTGTGAAGTAGACTTGTAACAAACTCGAGACATGAAGTACGTAAATTATTTTCATGTGAAGAAAAAGAAAAAAAATTGATAGTTACTTCTAACAGAATGGGATTCCCTATTTTTATTTTTAATAAATATTAATAGTAAATACCCTAATAATATTAATAATAATTCTAATAAAATAACTAAATAATATCATAAAAATGATAATAAATAAAAATAAGAATTCGTTTAAATCATAAATATATTTTAATCTTAATTATCTTGTACATTATTTTACATTTTCAATTCAAATGATTATTTTGTATTTTATTAATACAACTTAACATGCACTTTTATATTTATATATGTATATATATTTACATATTTATTTACACACAATTGTTCGTGAATCGTCAGAAATAGTCACAGGTTAAATGAATCTATATAAATAGTTCAAACATTTCGAGAATCAACATTACAGGCTTTGCTTATTGTGTTGGAACATATAAAGATTAAGTTTTAATTTGGTCGGAAATTTCCGGGTCGTCACATAGATGTACAGAAATAAATCGATAAATATTATCTTGAATCAATCCACGACCCAGTGTATACGTATCTCAGTATTGATCACAACTCAAACTATATATATTTTGGAATCAACCTCAACCCTGTATAGCTAACTCCAACATTCACATATAGAGTGTCTATGGTTGTTCCGAAATATATATAGATGTGTCGACATGATAGGTCGAAACATTGTATACGTGTCTATGGTATCTCAAGATTACATAATATACAATACAAGTTGATTAATTTATGGTTGGAATAGATTTGTTACCAATTTTCACGTAGCTAAAATGAGAAGAATTATCCAATCTTGTTTTACCCATAACTTCTTCATTTTAAATCCGTTTTGAGTGAATCAAATTGCTATGGTTTCATATTGAACTCTATTTTATGAATCTAAACAGAAAAAGTATAGGTTTATTGTCGGAAAAATAAGTTACAAGTCGTTTTTGTAAACGTAGTCATTTCAGTCGAAAGAACGACGTCTAGATGACCATTTTAGAAAACATACTTCCACTTTGAGTTTAACCATAATTTTTGGATATAGTTTCATGTTCATAATAAAAATCATTTTCTCAGAATAACAACTTTTAAATCAAAGTTTATCATAGTTTTTAATTAACTAACCCAAAACAGCCCGCGGTGTTACTACGACGGCGTAAATCCGGTTTTACGGTGTTTTTCGTGTTTCCAGGTTTTAAATCATTAAGTTAGCATATCATATATATATAGAACATGTGTTTAGTTGATTTTAAAAGTCAAGTTAGAAGGATTAACTTTTTTTTGCGAACAAGTTTAGAATTAACTAAACTATGTTCTAGTGATTACAAGTTTAAACCTTCGAATAAGATAGCTTTATATATATGAATCGAATGATGTTATGAACATCATTACTAGCTTAAGTTCCTTGGATAACCTTACTGGAAAAACGAAAAATGGATCTAGCTTCAACGGATCCTTGGATGGCTCGAAGTTCTTGAAGCAGAATCATGACACGAAAACAAGTTCAAGTAAGATCATCACTTGAAATAAGATTATTATAGTTATAGAAATTGAACCAAAGTTTGAATATGATTATTATCTTGTATTAGAATGATAACCTACTATAAGAAACAAAGATTTCTTGAGGTTGGATGATCACCTTACAAGATTGGAAGTGAGCTAGCAAACTTGAAAGTATTCTTGATTTTATGTAACTAGAACTTGTAGAATATATGAAGAACACTTAGAACTTGAAGATAGAACTTGAGAGAGATCAATTAGATGAAGAAAATTGAAGAATGAAAGTGTTTTTGGTCGTTGGTGTATGCATTAGATATAAAGGATATGTAATTATGTTTTCATGTAAATAAGTCATGAATGATTACTCATATTTTTGTAATTTTATGAGATATTTCATGCTAGTTGCCAAATGATGGTTCCCACATGTGTTAGGTGACTCACATGGGCTGCTAAGAGCTGATCATTGGAGTATATATACCAATAGTACTTACATCTAAAAGCTGTGTATTGTACGAGTACGAATACGGGTGCATACGAGTAGAATTGTTGATGAAACTGAACGAGGATGTAATTGTAAGCATTTTTGTTAAGTAGAAGTATTTTTATAAGTGTATTGAAGTCTTTCAAAAGTGTATAAATATATATTAAAACACTACATGTATATACATTTTAACTGAGTCGTTAAGCCATCGTTATTCGTTACATGTAAGTGTTGTTTTGAAACCTTTAGGTTAACGCTATTGTTAAATGTTGTTAACCCAATGTTTATAATATCAAATGAGATTTTAAATTATTATATTATCATGATATTATCATGTATGAATATCTCTTAATATGATATATATACATTAAATGTCTTTACAACGATAATCGTTACATATATGTCTCGTTTAAAAATCATTAAGTTAGTAGTCTTGTTTTTACATATGTAGTTCATTGTTAATATACTTTATGATATGTTTACTTATCATAGTATCATGTTAACTATATATATATATCCATATATATGTCATCATATAGTTTTTACAAGTTTTAACGTTCGTGAATCACCGGTCAACTTGGGTGGTCAATTGTCTATATGAAACATATTTCAATTAATCAAGTCTTAACAAGTTTGACTGCTTAACATGTTGGAAACATTTAATCATGTAAATAACAATCTCAATTAATATATATAAACATGGAAAAGTTCGGGTCACTACAATAGACACTCTATATGCTGTAATGATCGAGTTCGCTATATAGGGTTGAGGTTGATTCTATAATAATATATATAATTTGAGTTGTGATCGAGTCTGAGACATGTACACGGGTCACGATACATATTAATTAATTCAAATATTATATATTAAATTATTGAACTGCTAATTGTGGACTATCAACTATGGACTACCAACATTGGACAATTAAAATGAATTAAAATATTTATTATAACATATGAAACTAAACAATTCTTCAAGTTTTTCACTTGATTTCATCTTAAACCTCATTTGTATATTGACGATTCAAATCTACGTTCAAACCTTTCATGATTCTTGAAAACACCTTAATCGAGGGGATGAACCAACCGCACTTCATCTACGGAAGGAAAGATTTATGCATATAGTTATGCACCTGAAAAACTCTCGAAAACTGAGAAAACGTTTAACACGTAGTTGTGCTAATTCCTTAGTGTTATTATTACCCAAAATAACTTGATAATTCCTTTCAAAGTAGCAAATTTTGTCACAGCTCCAGCAAGACAACTTCGACTTTTCGTTCGAAACAACCATATTATAACTTTGGTATATATGCGTGCTCTTTTATTGTTACCGGAGAACTTTTCATATTCCATCATATTACCATCAGCATTTAATCATCTAAAAACACAATTCTCCTGAAACCACCTAGAATTGATAATCGATGATTCAGATATCGTAACATTAAATGCATAGGAAACAGAAAAATGGTAGATGGTCTAAACGGCCAAAAGTTTGATGATAAAGAAAGGAGTGTTAGGAACGCTCGATAGAAAATTTGGTACTGAAAAACAGATTGAGCTAACCATGAAGGAGAACAAGGACAAATACAAGGACCAAACCCTATATTCAAAGGATCCAGGTAATTCTTGATCCGATGAAATCCTTAGAGAATATCTTGCTCTGAGGTCATGTTAAAATCTTGTGGAAAATTTTTTCTTCATCAACCTTCGAACTTAGAAATTCCAAAATATCATCATAAATATCTTCGAAATTTCTGAGGATATTTTCATAAATATTCTCGTCCGAAATTATATACCTCTTCGTGCTATCTGTAATACATTATACTGGAAATTTCTGTAAAATCTAAGTATAAACTATGAATGAATTCTGAAGTAGTGTTGGGAACTGAAGCATGAGTTAGTATAATATAATGACACTTGATCAACGTGATTATATTACAGTAAGTTATGTTGAGTTTCTAATGGAACGTGATGATTTACAGATCTTAACGTCATCATGTGCCATGTTACATAACTCTGTTATTCTACTTAACCTCCGAACATATCAAGAAAAATATATCCTTGATAGTTCTATCTTCTGTAATTCTGGTAATTTAACCAATCAAATCGTGCTATTACAATTCTTCTGCTTAGTATATTATGATCATTCAACATTTCATACATATGAATTCTGGACCATTATTCGCTTGACTTGAGGTCGGGAAGAGAAAACAAAAGCATGAAGCTCCGAAATAGAAAATGGGTATAAATCGCAGCAAATAAGAGAGCGCATTAACTGTAGATGACAATAATTATAGGAGACAGAAGCAGGAACATTGAAATATAAGAGAAAATATAAAATCCAACAACAACGCAGAAATTACAAACCATGGATATTAATACGAATAGCAATATAAAGACACGGTATAATTAAGAATAGTATCACCCCATGGTAATAGTAGAAGTAAACAGATTATTCTGATGGAAGATTGAAAAGAAGGGTGACTGATATGATAATTAGGAAAATATCAAGGATTAGAACTAGATTAAACATCTTCATGATCTTTTGGTGTATGAACTAAGAAAGAAAGTATAGGAATGGTGAGAATAATGGAACGGAAGAGTTTTATTTATAATGGGAATATCAGACAGAGCAATCGAGGCAGATCACCGTATTTAATTATAGAGATATTAATTTCCTTACTCGCCGAAGAATCAAATCTTTAAGATTTCAAAGATTTCTTTATATCTCTTGAATTCCAAAATTCAACCGAGAGGACATCAAAAGTTAAGACGTACTTTATTTTCTAAATTCAACCCTGACTCTGTCAAAAGTTAAGATGAATCTTTACTTCCTATTTCACTCTTTGGTGATAGCTTCATTTGTACTCTTCGAATAATCAAATTATTTTTATCCATATTACTGAATGATGATAAAACTCAAGTTATCAACTCATATTCGTCATGAAAACATTTTTATTGTTAGCCATGACCACCTCACTCAAATTTCGGGACGAAATTTCTTTAACGGGTAGGTACTGTGATGACCCGGGAATTTCCGACCAAATTTTAAACTTAATCTTTATATAATTTTGACATGATAAGCAAAGTTTATTATATTGAGTCTCGTATGGTTCAATTCTTTTTAGAGAAGGGTATATACTCTTCTATCTTTCTTATGTATTTCTATCATTATTATTATTATTATTATTATTATTATTATTATTATTATTATTATTATTATTATTATTATTATTGTTATAATTAGATTATCAATTGTATTATCATAAATTTGATCATTATCATTATTAGAAGTATTATAGTTATTAACATTATTATTATTAGTATAAGTATTATGATAAAATTCTCATTTATTATGATTATGAATACAAGTATGAGAATTATTATTATTATCACTAATAGTTGTATTTTATTATTATTATAATTAGGATTATTATTATTTTTATTATTATTATGAAAATAATACAATTTATCATTAATCTTATTAATATTAGTATTAGTATCATTTTTGTAACTATTAGTATTATTATGATTATTATTAATAAATGTATCATTTTTAACAATATCCTTATTTTTATTAATATTATCATTTTTAATAAAGTTATTATTATTATTATTATTAGTAAATCATTAATATCATAACTATCATAAACAGTAAAATTAATATTTTTACAATAATTAATATCTTTATTACTATCACTAATAGGGTTGTTATTAACATATGTATATTACTAATGTTATTATCATTATTTTTACTAATATTAACTTCGTATAATAAAACTAATATTTTGATAAACAAATGAAATACATACATAAATATATATATTTAACACATATAACATAACAAAATTTAATATACAAAATGAACATATAAAACATATATATATATATATATATATATATATATATATATATATATATATATATATATATATATATATATATATATATATATATATATATATATATATATATATTATTAACATAAAAATGATATAACTAATACAATTATATATATGTGTTCAAATTACAACTATGAATATTAATAAATATACAAATGATATAGGTTCGTGAATCTGAGGTCAAACCCTACACTTGTTCAATGTCGTCATATGTATTTTTACTACAAAATACATTGGGTGAGTTCATTTGAATCCCTTTTTACCCTTTATATTTTTGGGCTGAGAATACATGCGCAATTTTTATAAATGTTTTAGGAAATAGACACAAGTAATTGAAACTACATTATATGGGTGAATGATAGAAGCCGAATATGCCCCTTTTGCTTGATAACCTAAGAATTAGTAAACCGATCTACTAATTGACGCGAATCCTAAAGATAGATCTATTGGGCCTAACGAACCCCATCCAAAGTACCGGATGCTTTAGTACTTCGAATTCATTTTTATCATGTCCGAAGGATTTCCCGGAATGATAGGGGATATTCTTATATGCATCTTGTTAATGTCGGTTACCAGGTGTTCAATCCATATGAATGATTTTTGTCTCTATGCATGGGACGTATATTTATGAGAACTGGAAATGAAATTGTTGTGGTCTATTAAAATGAAGGAAATGATTATTTAAGTTAAACTAATGAACTCACCAACCTTTTGGTTGACACTTGAAAGCATGTTTATTCTCAGGTATGAAAGAATCTTCTGTTGTGCATTTGCTCATTTTAGAGATATTCTGTAGTGACCCGAACTTTTCCATGTTTATATATATTAATTGAGATTGATATTTACATGATTAAATGTTTCCAACATGTTAAGCAATCAAACTTGTTAAGATTTGATTAATTGAAATATGTTTCATATAGACAATTGACCACCCAAGTTGATCGGTGATTCACGAACGTTAAAACTTGTAAAAACTATATGATGACATATATATGGATATATATATATATAGTTAACATGATACTATGATAAGAAAACATATCATAAAGTATATTAACAATGAACTACATATGTAAAAACAAGACTACTAACTTAATGATTTTTAAACGAGACATATATGTAACGATTATCGTTGTAAAGACATTTAATGTATATATATCATATTAAGAGATATTCATACATGATAATATCATGATAATATAATAATTTAAAATCTCATTTGATATTATAAACATTGGGTTAACAACATTTAACAAGATCGTTAACCTAAAGGTTTCAAAACAACACTTACATGTAACGACTAACGATGACTTAACGACTCAGTTAAAATGTATATACATGTAGTGTTTTAATATGTATTTATACACTTTTGAAAGACTTCAATACACTTATCAAAATACTTCTACTTAACAAAAATGCTTACAATTACATCCTCGTTCAGTTTCATCAACAATTCTACTCGTATGCACCCGTATTCGTACTCGTACAATACACAGCTTTTAGATGTATGTACTATTGGTATATACACTCCAATGATCAGCTCTTAGCAGCCCATGTGAGTCACCTAACACATGTGGGAACCATCATTTGGCAACTAGCATGAAATATCTCATAAAATTACAAAAATATGAGTAATCATTCATGACTTATTTACATGAAAACAAAATTACATATCCTTTATATCTAATCCATACACCAACGACCAAAAACACCTACAAACACTTTCATTCTTCAATTTTCTTCATCTAATTGATCTCTCTCAAGTTCTATCTTCAAGTTCTAAGTGTTCTTCATAAATTCCAAAAGTTCTAGTTTCATAAAATCAAGAATACTTTCAAGTTTGCTAGCTCACTTCCAATCTTGTAAGGTGATCATCCAACCTCAAGAAATCTTTGTTTCTTACAGTAGGTTATCATTCTAATACAAGGTAATAATCATATTCAAACTTTGGTTCAATTTCTATAACTATAACAATCTTATTTCAAGTGATGATCTTACTTGAACTTGTTTTCGTGTCATGATTCTGCTTCAAGAACTTCGAGCCATCCAAGGATCCATTGAAGCTAGATCCATTTTTCTCTTTTCCAGTAGGTTTATCCAAGGAAATTAAGGTAGTAATGATGTTCATAACATCATTCGATTCATACATATAAAGCTATCTTATTCGAAGGTTTAAACTTGTAATCACTAGAACATAGTTTAGTTAATTCTAAACTTGTTCGCAAACAAAAGTTAATCCTTCTAACTTGACTTTTAAAATCAACTAAACACATGTTCTATATCTATATGATATGCTAACTTAATGATTTAAAACCTGGAAACACGAAAAACACCGTAAAACCGGATTTACGCCGTCGTAGTAACACCGCGGGCTGTTTTGGGTTAGTTAATTAAAAACTATGATAAACTTTGATTTAAAAGTTGTTATTCTGAGAAAATGATTTTTATTATGAACATGAAACTATATCCAAAAATTATGGTTAAACTCAAAGTGGAAGTATGTTTTCTAAAATGGTCATCTAGACGTCGTTCTTTCGACTGAAATGACTACCTTTACAAAAACGACTTGTAACTTATTTTTCTGACAATAAACCTATACTTTTTCTGTTTAGATTCATAAAATAGAGTTCAATATGAAACCATAGCAATTTGATTCACTCAAAACGGATTTAAAATGAAGAAGTTATGGGTAAAACAAGATTGGATAATTTTTCTCATTTTAGCTACGTGAAAATTGGTAACAAATCTATTCCAACCATAACTTAATCAACTTGTATTGTATATTATGTAATCTTGAGATACCATAGACACGTATACAATGTTTCGACCTATCATGTCGACACATCTATATATATTTCGGAACAACCATAGACACTCTATATGTGAATGTTGGAGTTAGCTATACAGGGTTGAGGTTGATTCCAAAATATATATAGTTCGAGTTGTGATCAATACTGAGATACGTATACACTGGGTCGTGGATTGATTCAAGATAATATTTATCGATTTATTTCTATACATCTAATTGTGGACAACTAGTTATAGGTTACTAACGAGGACAGCTGACTTAATAAACTTAAAACATCAAAATATATTAAAAGTGTTGTAAATATATTTTGAACATACTTTAATATATATGTATATATTGTTATAGGTTCGTGAATCAACAGTGGCCAAGTCTTACTTCCCGACGAAGTAAAAATCTGTGAAAGTGAGTTATAGTCCCACTTTTAAAATCTAATATTTTTGGGATGAGAATACATGCAGGTTTTATAAATGATTTACAAAATAGACACAAGTACGTGAAACTACATTCTATGGTTGAATTATCGAAATCGAATATGCCCCTTTTTATTAAGTCTGGTAATCTAAGAATTAGGGAACAGACACCCTAATTGACGCGAATCCTAAAGATAGATCTATTGGGCCTAACAAACCCCATCCAAAGTACCGGATGCTTTAGTACTTCGAAATTTATATCATATCCGAAGGGTGTCCCGGAATGATGGGGATATTCTTATATATGCATCTTGTTATTGTCGGTTACCAGGTGTTCACCATATGAATGATTTTTATCTCTATGTATGGGATGTGTATTGAAATATGAAATCTTGTGGTCTATTGTTACGATTTGATATATATAGGTTAAACCTATAACTCACCAACATTTTTGTTGACGTTTAAAGCATGTTTATTCTCAGGTGAATATTAAGAGCTTCCGCTGTTGCATACTAAAATAAGGACAAGATTTGGAGTCCATGTTTGTATGATATTGTGTAAAAACTGCATTCAAGAAACTGATTTCGATGTAACATATTTGTATTGTAAACCATTATGTAATGGTCGTGTGTAAACAGGATATTTTAGATTATCATTATTTGATAATCTACGTAAAGCTTTTTAAACCTTTATTTATGAAATAAAGGTTATGGTTTGTTTTAAAAAGGAATGCGGTCTTTGAAAAACGTCTCATATAGAGGTCAAAACCTCGCAACGAAATCAATTAATATGGAACGTTTTTAATCAATAAGAACGGGACATTTCAGTTGGTATCAGAGCGTTGGTCTTAGAGAACCAGAAAATTTGCATTAGTGTGTCTTATCGAGTTTGTTAGGATGCATTAGTGAGTCTGGACTTCGACCGTGTTTTCTTTAAAAATGATTGCTTAACATTTTTGTTGGAAACTATATATTTTTAACATATGAATATTATGTGATATATTAATCTCTTAACGTGTTTGATATTATGTGATAGATGTCTACCTCTAGAACAAGTTCCATTGACTCACCTAATAATAATGAAGAGTCAAATGTAAATTGGAATGATTTGTGGACTGATTCACAAGTTCCCGAAGAAGAACCGGAAGAAGAGTCGGAACCGGAAGAAGAATCGGAACCGGAAGAAGAATCGGAACCGGATGAAGAAATAGAACCGGTGGGGGAAATAATAAAACGGTTAAGTAAAAGAAAATCCTCAACCAACCGACCAAAGTTAATTATGGTCAATGGTGTTTTCGCCAAGGAAGCAAAATATTGGGAGGATTACCAATTCTCCGATGAATCGGATTCCGACGAGAATTCCGATGATGTTATAGAAATTACCCCAACTGAATTTAAAAAGGCAAAAGAAAATAATAAGGGAAAGGGCATAAAAATAGAGAAATCTAATTCCAATCCCGATGAACTTTATATGTATCGTCAACCCCCGAAGTCCTTAAGTTGTAACAATGACCCGGGAACCTCTAAACCACCAGGTTTTTCTAAACCAATGTGGACAACGACGGCTCGTATTAGGGGAACATCATATATCCCTAGAAACTTGGCAAAACGAACCAAAACCGAAGAAGAAGAAGAAACGAGCGAGTCGGAATAAGATAGTTGTATTCGTGTGGTGTAATATATGTAATATAGTGTTCTTATGCTTTATGATATATGTAAAAATTGCTTGTATTAATAAGTATTTTTTTTTATGAATCTAACTCTTGTCTATTTTACAGTTTAAAAACACAAAATGGATAGACAACCCAATATTTTAAGAGACCTACCCGGAGACATGATTGATGAAATCTTGTCTAGAGTCGGCCAGAATTCTTCGGCACAACTATTTAAGGCGAGATCAGTTTGTAAGACATTCGAAGAACGTTCCAAGAATGTCTTGGTTTATAAGAGACTTTCGTTTGAAAGATGGGGGATATCACATTGGGAAACCCATAAGTTACGATGTGTTTACTTTGACGCATATATTGCGGGGAACCCAAATGCTATTTTACGCAACGGGTTAAGAAATTATTTTGACTCAATATATCCGAATATTGGACTTCGTGATTTAGAAAAAGCGGCTAACATGCAACATAAAGAAGCATGTTATGCTTACGGATTAGTAATGTTCGCTTCTCACCAAAGTGAGAACAAGAACATCGGGCTACAACTATTAAACAAAACGTTTCCACAAGTGACGGAGTCGGTAATTGGGGTAAGAAATGAGGTTTTTAGATTATTACGGGACTGTTGGACATTACGTAACCCTCGTCCCTTTGATGACGTTACAACACGCTGTCTTATCAACGGCCATAACGGTTATGTTGCACAAGACCAAGGATGGGAAGTAGTCCTAGTAAAACCAGAATGCATGACTTGTTTCTGGACGTATGAATTACGTGTCTTTATTGCCTTTGCTGAACGACTTGTGTACTAGCTAGAATTGTCTTCACAACTATCTTTTATCAAAGTTATTGTGTGCTATATTTCATGCTTTATGTAAAATAAGCGGTATTGTAAGTTTGTAAAATATTGTATAAAAGTTTGAACGCGAAATATTATTATAATCAGTTTTTCATATAGAATTGTAGTAGTTGAATTGTATATTAGCTACTAAGTATGAACTTAACGGGTAGGTACTACCCGAATTTAAACTTATAAAACGCTAATATGAAGAAAAAGCTTTTATAAATGAGTTCATATTATGCTACGAAATACTATTAACTACTCTTAATATTCTGTATGATTAACTTGTTCCATTTAACTATTTTGAAAGAAATGGCACCGACTACTCGACACACCGTGAATATGAATGAAGAGAAATTCCGTACTTTTCTAGCTTCAAACATAGCCGCAGTACAGGCTGCGCTACATACCAACAATAACCTTGGATCTAGCAGTACAGGAAATCGTGTAGGATGCACCTACAAAGAATTCACTGCCTGCAAACCTTTGGAATTTGATGGAACCGAAGGACCGATCGGATTGAAACGGTGGACCGAGAAGGTTGAATCGGTGTTTGCCATAAGTAAGTGTACTAAAGAGGACAAAGTGAAGTACGCTACGCATACCTTCACAGGTTCTGCGTTAACATGGTGGAATACCTATCTAGAGCAAGTGGGACAAGATGATGCGTACGCACTACCGTGGTCAGCATTCAAGCACTTGATGAACGAGAAGTACCGTCCCAGAACCGAGGTCAATAAGCTCAAGACAGAACTTAGAGGGTTACGAACCCAAGGATTTGATATTACCACGTACGAAAGATGATTCACAGAATTGTGCCTATTGTGTCCGGGAGCATTCGAAGATGAGGAAGAGAAGATCGACGCGTTTGTGAAAGGATTACCGGAAAGAATCCAAGAAGATATAAGTTCACACGAGCCCGCCTCCATACAACAGGCATGTAGAATGGCTCACAAACTAGTGAACCAGATTGAAGAAAGAATTAAAGAACAGACTGCTGAAGAGGCCAATGTGAAGCAAGTTAAAAGAAAGTGGGAGGAAAACGGTGATAAGAATCACCAATACAACAACAACAGCAATTACAACAATAATCGCAACAATTATCCCAACAATCGCAACATCAATCGCAACTACAACAAACGGCCCAACAACAACAACAACAACAACAACAACAGCAACTACAACAATCATCCCAACAACAATAATAACCGCAACAACAACAACAATCAGAAGCAGCTATGCCAAAGGTGTGAAAAGAATCACTCGGGGTTCTGCACCAAATTTTGCAACAAGTGTAAAAGAAATGGTCATAGCACGGCGAAGTGTGAGGTCTACGGACCAGGGGTTAATAGAACGAAAGGAACAAATGGTGTCGGAACGAGTAATGGCGGAGCAAGTAGTGTCGGAGCAAGTTATGCCAATGTAGTTTGTTATAAATGTGGAAAACCAGGCCACATTATTAGAAATTGCCCGAACCAGGAGAACACGAATGGACAAGGCCGTGGAAGAGTTTTCAATATTAATGCGGTAGAGGCACAGGAAGACCCGGAGCTTGTTACGGGTACGTTTCTTATTGACAATAAATCTGCTTACGTTTTATTTGATTCGGGTGCGGATAGAAGCTATATGAGTAGAGATTTTTGTGCTAAATTAAGTTGTCCATTGACGCCTTTGGATAGTAAATTTTTACTCGAATTAGCAAATGATAAATTAATTTCAGCAGATAATATATGTCGGAATCGAGAAATTAAACTGGTTAGCGAAACATTTAAGATTGATTTGATACCAGTAGAGTTAGGGAGTTTTGATGTGATAATCGGTATGGACTGGTTGAAAGAAGTGAAAGCGGAGATCGTTTGTTACAAAAATGCAATTCGCATTATACGAGAAAAAGGAAAACCCTTAATGGTGTACGGAGAAAAGGGCAACACGAAGCTACATCTTATTAGTAATTTGAAGGCACAAAAACTAATAAGAAAAGGTTGCTATGCTGTTCTAGCACACGTCGAGAAAGTACAAACTGAAGAAAAGAGCATCAATGATGTTTCCATTGCAAAAGAATTTCCCGATGTATTTCTGAAAGAATTACCGGGATTACCCCCATATCGATCCGTTGAATTTCAAATAGATCTTGTACCAGGAGCTGCACCAATAGCTCGTGCTCCTTACAGACTCGCACTTAGCGAGATGAAAGAACTGCAAAGCCAATTACAAGAACTTTTAGAGCGTGGTTTCATTCGACCAAGCATATCACCGTGGGGAGCTCCTGTTTTGTTTGTCAAGAAGAAAGATGGTACATTCAGGTTGTGTATCGACTACCGAGAGTTGAACAAACTTACCATCAAGAACCGCTACCCACTACCAAGAATCGATGACTTATTTGATCAACTACAAGGCTCGTCTGTTTATTCAAAGATTGACTTACGTTCCGGGTATCATCAAATGCGGGTGAAAGAAGATGATATTCCAAAGACTGCTTTCAGAACACGTTACGGTCATTACGAGTTTATGGTCATGCCGTTTGGTTTAACTAATGCACCAGCTGTGTTCATGGACCTTATGAACCGAGTGTGTGGACCATACCTTGACAAGTTTGTCATTGTTTTCATTGATGACATACTTATTTACTCAAAGAATGACCAAGAACACGGTGAACATTTGAGAAAGGTGTTAGAAGTATTGAGGAAGGAAGAATTGTACGCTAAGTTTTCAAAGTGTGCATTTTGGTTGGAAGAAGTTCAATTCCTCGGTCACATAGTGAACAAAGAAGGTATTAAGGTGGATCCGGCAAAGATAGAAACTGTTGAAAAGTGGGAAACCCCGAAAACTCCGAAACACATACGCCAGTTTTTAGGACTAGCTGGTTACTACAGAAGGTTCATCCAAGACTTTTCCAGAATAGCAAAACCCTTGACTGCATTAACGCATAAAGGGAAGAAATTTGAATGGAATGATGAACAAGAGAAAGCGTTTCAGTTATTGAAGAAAAAGCTAACTACGGCACCTATATTGTCATTGCCTGAAGGGAATGATGATTTTGTGATTTATTGTGATGCATCAAAGCAAGGTCTCGGTTGTGTATTAATGCAACGAACGAAGGTGATTGCTTATGCGTCTAGACAATTGAAGATTCACGAACAAAATTATACGACGCATGATTTGGAATTAGGCGCGGTTGTTTTTGCATTAAAGACTTGGAGGCACTACTTATATGGGGTCAAAAGTATTATATATACCGACCACAAAAGTCTTCAACACATATTTAATCAGAAACAACTGAATATGAGGCAGCGTAGGTGGATTGAATTATTGAATGATTACGACTTTGAGATTCGTTACCACCCGGGGAAGGCAAATGTGGTAGCCGATGCCTTGAGCAGGAAGGACAGAGAACCCATTCGAGTAAAATCTATGAATATAATGATTCATAATAACATTACTACTCAAATAAAGGAGGCGCAACAAGGAGTTTTAAAAGAGGGAAATTTAAAGGATGAAATACCCAAAGGATCGGAGAAGCATCTTAATATTCGGGAAGACGGAACCCGGTATAGGGCTGAAAGGATTTGGGTACCAAAATTTGGAGATATGAGAGAAATGGTACTTAGAGAAGCTCATAAAACCAGATACTCAATACATCCTGGAACGGGGAAGATGTACAAGGATCTCAAGAAACATTTTTGGTGGCCGGGTATGAAAGCCGATGTTGCTAAATACGTAGGAGAATGTTTGACGTGTTCTAAGGTCAAAGCTGAGCATCAGAAACCATCAGGTCTACTTCAACAACCCGAAATCCCGGAATGGAAATGGGAAAACATTACCATGGATTTCATCACTAAATTGCCAAGGACTGCAAGTGGTTTTGATACTATTTGGGTAATAGTTGATCGTCTCACCAAATCAGCACACTTCCTACCAATAAGAGAAGATGACAAGATGGAGAAGTTAGCACGAATGTATTTGAAGGAAGTCGTCTCCAGACATGGAATACCAATCTCTATTATCTCTAATAGGGATGGCAGATTTATTTCAAGATTCTGGCAGACATTACAGCAAGCATTAGGAACTCGTCTAGACATGAGTACTGCCTATCATCCACAAACAGATGGGCAGAGCGAAAGGACGATACAAACGCTTGAAGACATGCTACGAGCATGTGTTATTGATTTCGGAAACAGTTGGGATCGACATCTACCGTTAGCAGAATTTTCCTACAACAACAGCTACCATTCAAGCATTGAGATGGCGCCGTTTGAAGCACTTTATGGTAGAAAGTGCAGGTCTCCGATTTGTTGGAGTGAAGTGGGGGATAGACAGATTACGGGTCCGGAGATTATACAAGAAACTACCGAGAAGATCATCCAAATTCAACAACGGTTGAAAACCGCCCAAAGTCGACAAAAGAGCTACGCTGACATTAAAAGAAAAGATATAGAATTTGAAATTGGAGAGATGGTCATGCTTAAAGTTGCACCTTGGAAAGGCGTTGTTCGATTTGGTAAACGAGGGAAATTAAATCCAAGGTATATTGGACCATTCAAGATTATTGATCGTGTCGGACCAGTAGCTTACCGACTAGAGTTACCTCAACAACTCGCGGCTGTACATAACACTTTCCACGTCTCGAATTTAAAGAAATGTTTTTCTAAAGAAGATCTCACTATTCCGTTAGATGAAATCCAAATCAACGAAAAACTTCAATTCATCGAAGAACCCGTCGAAATAATGGATCGTGAGGTTAAAAGACTTAAGCAAAATAAGATACCAATTGTTAAGGTTCGATGGAATACTCGTAGAGGACCCGAGTTCACCTGGGAGCGTGAAGATCAGATGAAGAAGAAATACCCGCATCTATTTCCAGAAGATTCGTCAACACCTTCAACAGCTTAAAATTTCGGGACGAAATTTATTTAACGGGTAGGTACTGTAGTGACCCGAACTTTTCCATGTTTATATATATTAATTGAGATTGATATTTACATGATTAAATGTTTCCAACATGTTAACCAATCAAACTTGTTAAGAATTGATTAATTGAAATATGTTTCATATAGACAATTGACCACCCAAGTTGATCGGTGATTCACGAACGTTAAAACTTGTAAAAACTATATGATGACATATATATGGATATATATATATAGTTAACATGATACTATGATAAGAAAACATATCATAAAGTATATTAACAATGAACTACATATGTAAAAACAAGACTACTAACTTAATGATTTTTAAACGAGACATATATGTAACGATTATCGTTGTAAAGACATTTAATGTATATATATCATATTAAGAGATATTCATACATGATAATATCATGATAATATAATAATTTAAAATCTCATTTGATATTATAAACATTGGGTTAACAACATTTAACATGATCGTTAACCTAAAGGTTTCAAAACAACACTTACATGTAACGACTAACGATGACTTAACGACTCAGTTAAAATGTATATACATGTAGTGTTTTAATATGTATTTATACACTTTTGAAAGACTTCAATACACTTATCAAAATACTTCTACTTAACAAAAATGCTTACAATTACATCCTCGTTCAGTTTCATCAACAATTCTACTCGTATGCACCCGTATTCGTACTCGTACAATACACAGCTTTTAGATGTATGTACTATTGGTATATACACTCCAATGATCAGCTCTTAGCAGCCCATGTGAGTCACCTAACACATATGGGAACCATCATTTGGCAACTAGCATGAAATATCTCATAAAATTACAAAAATATGAGTAATCATTCATGACTTATTTACATGAAAACAAAATTACATATCCTTTATATCTAATCCATACACCAACGACCAAAAACACCTACAAACAATTTCATTCTTCAATTTTCTTCATCTAATTGATCTCTCTCAAGTTCTATCTTCAAGTTCTAAGTGTTCTTCATAAATTCCAAAAGTTCTAGTTTCATAAAATCAAGAATACTTTCAAGTTTGCTAGCTCACTTCCAATCTTGTAAGGTGATCATCCAACCTCAAGAAATCTTTGTTTCTTACAGTAGGTTATCATTCTAATACAAGGTAATAATCATATTCAAACTTTGGTTCAATTTCTATAACTATAACAATCTTATTTCAAGTGATGATCTTACTTGAACTTGTTTTCGTGTCATGATTCTGCTTCAAGAACTTCGAGCCATCCAAGGATCCATTGAAGCTAGATCCATTTTTCTCGTTTCCAGTAGGTTTATCCAAGAAAATTAAGGTAGTAATGATGTTCATAACATCATTCGATTCATACATATAAAGCTATCTTATTCGAAGGTTTAAACTTGTAATCACTAGAACATAGTTTAGTTAATTCTAAACTTGTTCGCAAACAAAAGTTAATCCTTCTAACTTGACTTTTAAAATCAACTAAACACATGTTCTATATCTATATGATATGCTAACTTAATGATTTAAAACCTGGAAACACGAAAAACACCGTAAAACCGGATTTACGCCGTCGTAGTAACACCGCGGGCTGTTTTGGGTTAGTTAATTAAAAACTATGATAAACTTTGATTTAAAAGTTGTTATTCTGAGAAAATGATTTTTATTATGAACATGAAACTATATCCAAAAATTACGGTTAAACTCAAAGTGGAAGTATGTTTTCTAAAATGGTCATCTAGACGTCGTTCTTTCGACTGAAATGACTACCTTTACAAAAACGACTTGTAACTTATTTTTCCGACTATAAACCTATACTTTTTCTGTTTAGATTCATAAAATAGAGTTCAATATGAAACCATAGCAATTTGATTCACTCAAAACGGATTTAAAATGAAGAAGTTATGGGTAAAACAAGATTGGATAATTTTTCTCATTTTAGCTACGTGAAAATTGGTAACAAATCTATTCCAACCATAACTTAATCAACTTGTATTGTATATTATGTAATCTTGAGATACCATAGACACGTATACAATGTTTCGACCTATCATGTCGACACATCTATATATATTTCGGAACAACCATAGACACTCTATATGTGAATGTTGGAGTTAGCTATACAGGGTTGAGGTTGATTCCAAAATATATATAGTTCGAGTTGTGATCAATACTGAGATACGTATACACTGGGTCGTGGATTGATTCAAGATAATATTTATCGATTTATTTCTGTACATCTAACTGTGGACAACTAATTATAGGTTACTAACGAGGACAGCTGACTTAATAAACTTAAAACATCAAAATATATTAAAAGTGTTGTAAATATATTTTGAACATACTTTAATATATATGTATATATTGTTATAGGTTCGTGAATCAACAGTGGCCAAGTCTTACTTCCTGACGAAGTAAAAATCTGTGAAAGTGAGTTATAGTCCCACTTTTAAAATCTAATGTTTTTGGGATGAGAATACATGCAGGTTTTATAAATGATTTACAAAATAGACACAAGTACGTGAAACTACATTTTATGGTTGAATTATCGAAATCGAATATGCCCCTTTTTATTAAGTCTGGTAATCTAAGAATTAGGGAACAGACACCCTAATTGACGCGAATCCTAAAGATAGATCTATTGGGCCTAACAAACCCCATCCAAAGTACCGGATGCTTTAGTACTTCGAAATTTATATCATATCCGAAGGGTGTCCCGGAATGATGGGGATATTCTTATATATGCATCTTGTTATTGTCGGTTACCAGGTGTTCACCATATGAATGATTTTTATCTCTATGTATGGGATGTGTATTGAAATATGTAATCTTGTGGTCTATTTTTACGATTTGATATATATAGGTTAAACCTATAACTCACCAACATTTTTGTTGACGTTTAAAGCATGTTTATTCTCAGGTGAATATTAAGAGCTTCCGCTGTTGCATACTAAAATAAGGACAAGATTTGGAGTCCATGTTTGTATGATATTGTGTAAAAACTGCATTCAAGAAACTGATTTCGATGTAACATATTTGTATTGTAAACCATTATGTAATGGTCGTGTGTAAACAGGATATTTTAGATTATCATTATTTGATAATCTACGTAAAGCTTTTTAAACCTTTATTTATGAAATAAAGGTTATGGTTTGTTTTAAAAAGGAATGCGGTCTTTGAAAAACGTCTCATATAGAGGTCAAAACCTCGTAACGAAATCAATTAATATGGAACGTTTTTAATCAATAAGAACGGGACATTTCATATTCCTTGGAGTCATTCATGACATATTTCAAAAGACGTTGCATTCGAGTCGTTGAGTTCATTAAGAATATTATTAAGTCAATTATAGTTGGATAAATTATGAAATGGTATGCATATCGTCAACCTTCGATGTAATGAAAGTTTGTCTTTTAAAAACGAATGCAATGTTTGTAAAATTGTATTATATAGAGGTCAAGTACCTCGCGATGTAACCAAATGTAAGGTATTCGTCCTGATGAATTAGGACGGGTCGTTAGTTTAGAGTTTAGGGTTTAGGGTTTTAGGGTTTTAGGGTTTTAGGGGTTTAAGGTTTAGGGTTTAGGGTTTTTAGGGTTTAGGGTTTAGGGTTTAGGGTTTACGGTTTAGGGGTTAGGGTTTTAGGGTTTTAGGATTTTAGGGTTTTATGGTTTAGGGGTTAGGGTTTAGGGGTTTGGGGTTTATGGTTAGGGTTTAGGGTTAGGGGTTTAGGGTTAGGGGTTTAGGGTTTAGGGGTTTTAGGGGTTTAGGGTTTTAGGGTTTTAGGGTTTTAGGGGTTTAGTGTTTAGGGTTTAGGGTTTAGGGTTTAGGGTTTATGGTTTAGGGTTTTAGGGTTTAGGGTTTAGGTTTTAGGGTTTTAGGGTTTTCGGGTTTAGGATTTAGGGGTTAGGGGTTTAGGGTTAGGGGTTTGGGGTTTGGGGTTTAGAGTTTGGGGTTTTGGGTTTTGGGTTTAGGGTTTAGGGTTTTGGGTTTAGGGTTTAGGAATTTGGAGTTTAGGGTTTGGGGTTTAGGGTTTAGGGTTTAGGGTTTGGGGTTTGGGGTTAGGGGTTGGGGTCTGAGGGTTTAGGGGTTTGGGGTTTGGGGTTTGGGGTCTGGGGGTTTGGGTTTAGGGGTTTGGGGTTTGGTGTTTGGGGTTTAGGGGTTTAGGGGCTTAGGGTTTTAGGGTTTAGGGTTTAGGGTTTAGGTTTTAGTGTTTAGGGTTTTGGGGTTTTGGGGTTTTGGGTTTAGGGTTTAGGGTTTAGGGTTGGGGGTTTTGCGTTAGGGGTTTAAGGTTTAGGGTTTAGGGTTGGGGGTTGGGGGTTGGGGGTTTAGGGTTTGGGGTTTGGTGTTTGGGGGTTGGGGGTTTAGGGTTTAGGGTTTTAGGGTTTGGTGTTTGGGGGTTGGGGGTATAGGGTTTAGGGGTTTAGGGGTTTAGGGTTTTAAGGTTTTAGGGTTTAGGGTTTAGGGGTTTAGAGGTTTAGGGTTTAGGGGTTTAGGGGTTTAGGGTTTAGGGTTTAGGGTTTGGAGTTAGGGGGTTAGGTTTGAGGTTTGGGGTTAGGGGGTTTGGGGGTTAGGTTTAGTGTTTGGGGTTTGAGGTTTGGGGTTTGGGGTTTTGGGTTTTGGGTTTAGGGTTTAAGGTTTAGGATTTAGGGTTTAGAGTTTAGGGTTTAGGGTTTAGGTTTAAGGGTTTTAGGGGTTAGGGTTTTAGGGTGTAGGGTTTAGTGTTTAGGTTTTAGGGTTTAGAGTTTAGGGTTTTAGGGTTTTAGGGTTTAAGGTTTAGGGTTTAGGGGTTAGGGGTTAGGGTTTAGGGGTTAGGGGTTAGGGTTTAGGGGTTAGTGTTTAGGGTTAGGGGTTAAGGGTTAGGGTTTCGGGGTTCGGGTTTCGGGTTTCGGGTTTCGGGTTTCGGGGTTCGGGGTTCGGGTTTCGGGTTTCGGGTTTAGGGGTTAGGGGTTAGGGGTTAGGGGTTAGGGTTTAGGGGTTAGGGGTTAGGGTTTAGGGTTTAGGGTTTAGGAGTTAGGGGTTAGGGGTTAGGGTCTAGGGTTTAGGGTTTAGGGTGTAGGGTTTAGGGTCTAGGGTCTAGGGTCTAGGGTCTAGGGGTTAGGGTTTAGGGGTTAGGGTTTAGGGTTTAGGGTTTTAGGGTTTTGGGGTTTTAGGGTTTGGGGTTTAGGGTTTGGGGTTTGGGGTTTGGGGTTTAGGGTTTAGGGGTTTAGGGTTTAGGGTTTATGTAGTGACCCGAACTTTTCCATGTTTATATATATTAATTGAGATTGATATTTACATGATTAAATGTTTCCAACATGTTAAGCAATCAAACTTGTTAAGACTTGATTAATTGAAATATGTTTCATATAGACAATTGACCACCCAAGTTGACCGGTGATTCACGAACGTTAAAACTTGTAAAAACTATATGATGATATAATAATATATATGGATATATATATATATAGTTAACATGATATTATGATAAGTAAACATATCATTAAGTATATTAACAATGAACTACATATGTAAAAACAAGACTACTAACTTAATGATTTTTAAACGAGACATATATGTAACGATTATCGTTGTAAAGACATTTAATGTATATATATATATCATATTAAGAGATATTCATACATGATAATATCATGATAATATAATAATTTAAAATCTCATTTGATATTATAAACATTGGGTTAACAACATTTAACAAGATCGTTAACCTAAAGGTTTCAAAACAACACTTACATGTAACGACTAACGATGACTTAACGACTCAGTTAAAATGTATATACATGTAGTGTTTTAATATGTATTTATATACTTTTGAAAGACTTCAATACACTTATCAAAATACTTCTACTTAATAAAAATGCTTACAATTACATCCTCGTTCAGTTTCATCAACAATTCTACTCGTATGCACCCGTATTCGTACTCGTACAATACACAGCTTTTAGATGTATGTACTATTGGTATATACACTCCAATGATCAGCTCTTAGCAGCCCATGTGAGTCACCTAACACATGTGGGAACCATCATTTGGCAACTAGCATGAAATATCTCATAAAATTACAAAAATATGAGTAATCATTCATGACTTATTTACATGAAAACAAAATTACATATCCTTTATATCTAATCCATACACCAACGACCAAAAACACCTACAAACACTTTCATTCTTCAATTTTCTTCATCTAATTGATCTCTCTCAAGTTCTATCTTCAAGTTCTAAGTGTTCTTCATATATTCTACAAGTTCTAGTTACATAAAATCAAGAATACTTTCAAGTTTGCTAGCTCACTTCCAATCTTGTAAGGTGATCATCCAACCTCAAGAAATCTTTGTTTCTTACAGTAGGTTATCATTCTAATACAAGGTAATAATCATATTCAAACTTTGGTTCAATTTCTATAACTATAACAATCTTATTTCAAGTGATGATCATACTTGAACTTGTTTTCGTGTCATGATTCTGCTTCAAGAACTTCGAGCCATCCAAGGATCCGTTGAAGCTAGATCCATTTTTCTCTTTTCCAGTAGGTTTATCCAAGGAACTTAAGGTAGTAATGATGTTCATAACATCATTCGATTCATACATATAAAGCTATCTTATTCGAAGGTTTAAACTTGTAATCACTAGAACAAAGTTTAGTTAATTCTAAACTTGTTCGCAAACAAAAGTTAATCCTTCTAACTTGACTTTTAAAATCAACTAAACACATGTTCTATATCTATGTGATATGCTAACTTAATGATTTAAACCCTGAAAACACGAAAAATACCATAAAACCGGATTTACGCCGTCGTAGTAACACCGCGGGCTGTTTTGGGTTAGTTAATTAAAAACTATGATAAACTTTGATTTAAAAGTTGTTATTCTGAGAAAATGATTTTTATTATGAACATGAAACTATATCCAAAAATTATGGTTAAACTCAAAGTGGAAGTATGTTTTCTAAAATGGTCATCTAGACGTCGTTCTTTCGACTGAAATGACTACCTTTACAAAAATGACTTGTAACTTATTTTTCCGACGATAAACCTATACTTTTTCTGTTTAGATTCATAAAATAGAGTTCAATATGAAACCATAGCAATTTGATTCACTCAAAACGGATTTAAAATGAAGAAGTTATGGGTAAAACAAGATTGGATAATTTTTCTCATTTTAGCTACGTGAAAATTGGTAACAAATCTATTCCAACCATAACTTAATCAACTTGTATTGTATATTATGTAATCTTGAGATACCATACACACGTATACAATGTTTCGACCTATCATGTCGACACATCTATATATATTTCGGAACAACCATAGACACTCTATATGTGAATGTTGGAGTTAGCAATACAGGGTTGAGGTTGATTCCAAAATATATATAGTTTGAGTTGTGATCAATACTGAGATACGTATACACTGGGTCGTGGATTGATTCAAGATAATATTTATCGATTTATTTCTGTACATCTAACTGTGGACAAATAGTTGTAGGTTACTAACGAGGACAGCTGACTTAATAAACTTAAAACATCAAAATATATTAAAAGTGTTGTAAATATATTTTGAACATACTTTGATATATATGTATATATTGTTATAGGTTCGTGAATCAACCAGTGGCCAAGTCTTACTTCCCGACGAAGTAAAAAATCTGTGAAAGTGAGTTATAGTCCCACTTTTAAAATCTAATATTTTTGAGATGAGAATACATGCAGGTTTTATAAATGATTTAGAAAATAGACATAAGTACGTGAAACTACATTCTATGGTTGAATTATCGAAATCGAATATGCCCCTTTTTATTAAGTCTGGTAATCTAAGAATTAGGGAACATACACCCTAATTGACGCGAATCCTAAAGATAGATCTATTGGGCCTAACAAACCCCATCCAAAGTACCGGATGCTTTAGTACTTCGAAATTTATATCATATCCGAAGGGTGTCCCGGAATGATGGGGATATTCTTATATATGCATCTTGTTAATGTCGGTTACCAGGTGTTCACCATATGAATGATTTTTATCTCTATGTATGGGATGTGTATTGAAATATGAAATCTTGTGGTCTATTATTATGATTTGATATATATATATATATAGGTTAAACCTATAACTCACCAACATTTTTGTTGACGTTTTAAGCATGTTTATTCTCAGGTGATTATTAAGAGCTTCCGCTGTCGCATACTTAAATAGGGACGAGATTTGGAGTCCATGCTTGTATGATATTGTGTAAAAACTGCATTCAAGAAACTTATTTTGTTGTAACATTTTTGTATTGTAAACCATTATGTAATGGTCGTGTGTAAACAGGATATTTTAGATTATCATTATTTGATAATCTACGTAAAGCTTTTTAAACCTTTATTGATGAAATAAAGGTTATGGTTTGTTTTAAAATGAATGCAGTCTTTGAAAAACGTCTCATATAGAGGTCAAAACCTCGCAACGAAATCAATTAATATGGAACGTTTTTAATCAATAAGAACGGGACATTTCAGTTGGTATCCGAGCGTTGGTCTTAGAGAACCAGAATTTTGCATTAGTGTGTCTTATCGAGTTTGTTAGGATGCATTAGTGAGTCTGGACTTCGACCGTGTTTACTTGAAAAATGATTGCTTAACAAATTTTGTTGGAAACTATATTTTTTTAACATGTGAATATTATGTGATATATTAATCTCTTAACGCGTTTGATATTATGTGATAGATGTCTACCTCTAGAACAAGTCCCATTGACTTACCTAATAATAATGAAGAGTCAAATGTAAATTGGAATGATTCGTGGACTGATTCACAAGTTCCCGAAGAGGAACCGGAAGAAGAGTCAGAACCGGAAGAAGAGTCAGAACCGGAAGAAGAATCGAAACCGTAAGAAGAATCGGAACCGGAAGAAGAATCGGAACCGGATGAAGAAATAGAACCGGTGGGGGAAATAATAAAACGGTTAAGTAAAAGAAAATCCTAAACCAACCGACCAAGGTTAATTATGGTCAATGGTGTTTCCGCCAAGGAAGCAAAATATTGGGAGGATTACCAATTCTCCGATGAATCGGATTCCGACGAGAATTCCGATGATGTTATAGAAATTACCCCAACTGAATTTAAAAAGGCAAAAGAAAATAATAAGGGAAAGGGCATAAAAATAGAGAAATCTAATTCCAACCCCGATGAACTTTATATATATCGTCAACCCCCGAAGTCCTTAAGTTGTAACAATGACCCGGGAACCTCTAAACCACCAGGTTTTTCTAAACCAATGTGGAAAACGACGGCTCGTATTAGGGGAACATCATATATCCCTAGAAACTTGGCAAAACGAACCAAAACCGAAGAAGAAGAAGAAGCAAGCGAGTCGGAATAAGATAGTTGTATTCGTGTGGTGTAATATATGTAATATAGCGTGCTTATGCTTTATGATATATGTAAAAATTGCTTGTATTAATAAGTATTTTTTTTATGAATCTAACTCTTGTCTATTTTACAGTATAAAAACACAAAATGGATAGACAACCCAATATTTTAAGAAACCTACCCGGAGACATGATTGATGAAATCTTGTCTAGAGTCGGTCAGAATTCTTCGGCACAACTATTTAAGGCGAGATTAGTTTGTAAGATATTCGAAGAACGTTCCAAGAATGCCTTAGTTTATAAAAGGCTTTCGTTCGAAAGATGGGGGATATCACATTGGGAAATCCATAAGTTACGATGTGTTTACTTTGACGCATATATTGCGAGGAACCCAAATGCTATTTTATGCAATGGGTTAAGAAATTATTTTGACTCAATATATCCGAATATTGGACTTCGTGATTTAGAAAAAGCGGCTAACATGCAACATAAAGAAGCATGTTATGCTTACGGATTAGTAATGTTCGCTTCTCACCAAAGTGAGAACAAGAACATTGGGCTACAACTATTAAACAAAACGTTCCCACAAGTGACGGAGTCGGTAATTGGGGTAAGAAATGAGGTTTTTAGATTGTTACGGGACTGTTGGACATTACGTAACCCTCGTCCCTTTGACGACGTTACAACACGCTGTCTTATCAACGGCCATAACGGTTATGTTCCACAAGACCAAGGATGGGAAGTAATCCTAGTAAACCAGAATGCATGACTTGTTTCTGGACGTATGAATTACGTGTCTTTATTGCCTTTGCTGAACGACTTGTGTACTAGCTAGAATTATCTTCACAACCATCTTGTATCAAATTTATTGTGTGCTATATTTCATGCTATATGTAAAATAAGCGGTATTGTAAGTTTGTAAAATATTGTGTAAAAGTTTGAACGCGAAATATTATTATAATCAGTTTTTCATATAGAATTGTAGTAGTTGAATTGTATATTAGCTACTAAGTATGAACTTAACGGGTAGGTACTACCCGAATTTAAACTTATAAAACGCTAATATGAAGAAAAAGCTTTTATAAATGAGTTCATATTATGCTACGAAATACTATTAACTACTCTTAATATTCTGTATGATTAACTTATTCCATTTGACTATTTTGAAGGAAATGGCACCGACTACTCGACACACCGTGAATATGAATGAAGAGGAATTCCGTACTTTTCTAGCTTCAAACATAGCCGCAGTACAGGCTGCGCTACATACCAACAATAACCTTGGATCTAGCAGTACAGGAAATCGTGTAGGATGCACCTACAAAGAATTCACTGCCTGCAAACCTTTGGAATTTGATGGAATCGAAGGACCGATCGGATTGAAACGGTGGACCGAGAAGGTCGAATCGGTGTTTGTCATAAGTAAGTGTACTGAAGAGGACAAAGTAAAGTACACTACGCATACCTTCACAGGTTCTGCGTTAACATGGTGGAATACCTATCTAGAGCAAGTGGGACAAGACGATGCGTACGCACTACCGTGGTCAGCATTCAAGCACTTGATGAACGAGAAGTACCGTCCCAGAACCGAGGTCAATAAGCTCAAGACAGAACTAAGAGGGTTACGAACCCAAGGATTTGATATTACCACGTACGAAAGACGATTCACAGAATTGTGCCTATTGTGTCCGGGAGCATTCGAAGATGAGGAAGAGAAGATCGACGTGTTTGTGAAAGGATTACCGGAAAGAATCCAAGAAGATATAAGTTCACACGAGCCCGCCTCCATACAACAGGCATTTAGAATGGCTCACAAACTAGTGAACCAGATTGAAGAAAGAATTAAAGAACAGACTGCTGAAGAGGCCAATGTGAAGCAAGTCAAAAGAAAGTGGGAGGAAAACGGTGATAAGAATCACCAATACAACAACAACAGCAATTACAACAATAATCGCAACAATTATCCCAACAATCGCAACATTAATCGCAACTACAACAAACGGCCCAACAACAACAACAACAACAGCAACTACAACAATCATCCCAACAACAATAATAACCGCAACAACAACAACAATCAGAAGCAGCTATGCCAAAGGTGTGAAAAGTATCACTCGGGGTTCTGCACCAAATTTTGCAACAAGTGTGAGGTCTACGGACCAGGGGTTAATAGAACGAAAGGAACAAATGGTGTCGGAACGAGTAATGGCGGAGCAAGTAGTGTCGGAGCAAGTTATGCCAATGTAGTTTGTTATAAATGTGGAAAACTGGGCCACATTATTAGAAATTACCCGAACCAGGAGAACACGAATGGACAAGGCCGCGGAAGAGTTTTCAATATTAATGCGGCAGAGGCACAGGAAGACCCGGAGCTTGTTACGGGTACGTTTCTTATTAACAATAAATCTGCTTACGTTTTATTTGATTCAGGTGCGGATAGAAGCTATATGAGTAGAGATTTTTGTGCTAAATTAAGTTGTCCATTGACTCCTTTGGATAGTAAATTTTTACTCGAATTAGCAAATGGTAAATTAATTTCAGCAGATAATATATGTCGAAATCGAGAAATTAAACTGGTTAGCGAAACATTTAAGATTGATTTGATACCAGTAGAGTTAGGGAGTTTTGATGTGATAATCGGTATGGACTGGTTGAAAGAAGTGAAAGCAGAGATCGTTTGTTACAAAAATGCAATTCGCATTATACGAGAAAAAGGAAAACCCTTAATGGTGTACGGAGAAAAGGGCAACACGAAGCTACATCTTATTAGTAATTTGAAGGCACAAAAACTAATAAGAAAAGGTTGCTATGCTGTTCTAGCACACATCGAGAAAGTACAAACTGAAGAAAAGAGCATCAATGATGTTCCCATTGCAAAAGAATTTCCCGATGTATTTTCGAAAGAATTACCGGGATTACCCCCACATCGATCCGTTGAATTTCAAATAGATCTTGTACCAGGAGCTGCACCAATAGCTCGTGCTCCTTACAGACTCGCACCCAGCAAGATGAAGGAACTGCAAAGCCAATTACAAGAACTTTTAGAGCGTGGTTTCATTCGACCAACCACATCACCGTGGGGAGCTCCTGTTTTGTTTGTCAAGAAGAAAGATGGTACATTCAGGTTGTGTATCGTCTACCGAGAGTTGAACAAACTTACCATCAAGAACCGCTACCCACTACCGAGAATCGACGACTTATTTGATCAACTACAAGGCTCGTCTGTTTATTCAAAGATTGACTTACGTTCCGGGTATCATCAAATGCGGGTGAAAGAAGATGATATTCCAAAGACTGCTTTCAGAACACGTTACGGTCATTACGAGTTTATGGTCATGTCGTTTGGTTTAACTAATGCACCAGCTGTGTTCATGGACCTTATGAACCGAGTGTGTGGACCATACCTTGACAAGTTTGTCATTGTTTTCATCGATGACATACTTATTTACTCAAAGAATGACCAAGAACACGGTGAACATTTGAGAAAGGTGTTAGAAGTATTGAGGAAGGAAGAATTGTACGCTAAGTTTTCAAAGTGTGCATTTTGGTTGGAAGAAGTTCAATTCCTCGGTCACATAGTGAACAAAGAAGGTATTAAGGTGGATCCAGCAAAGATAGAAACTGTTGAAAAGTGGGAAATCCCGAAAACTCCGAAACACATACGCCAGTTTTTAGGACTAGCCGGTTACTACATAAGGTTCATCCAAGACTTTTCCAGAATAGCAAAACCCTTGACTGCATTAACGCATAAAGGGAAGAAATTTGAATGGAATGATGAACAAGAGAAAGCGTTTCAGTTATTGAAGAAAAAGCTAACTACGGCACCTATATTGTCATTGCCTGAAGGGAATGATGATTTTGTGATTTATTGTGACGCATCAAAGCAAGGTCTCGGTTGTGTATTAATGCAACGAACGAAGGTGATTGCTTATGCGTCTAGACTATTGAAGATTCACGAACAAAATTATACGATGCATGATTTGGAATTAGGCGCGGTTGTTTTTGCATTAAAGACTTGGAGGCACTACTTATATGGGGTCAAAAGTATTATATATTCCGACCACAAAAGTCTTCAACACATATATAATCAGAAACAACTGAATATGAGGCAGCGTAGGTGTATTGAATTGTTGAATGATTATGACTTTGAGATTCGTTACCACCCGGGGAAGGCAAATGTGGTAGCCGATGCCTTGAGCAGGAAGGACAGAGAACCCATTCGAGTAAAATCTATGAATATAATGATTCATAATAACCTTACTACTCAAATAAAGGAGGCGCAACAAGGAGTTTTAAAAGAGGGAAATTTAAAGGATGAAATACCCAAAGGATCGGAAGAGCATCTTAATATTCGGGAAGACGGAACCCGGTATAGGGCTGAAAGGATTTGGGTACCAAAATTTGGAGATATGAGAGAAATGGTACTTAGAGAAGCTCATAAAACCAGATACTCAATACATCCTGGAACGGGGAAGATGTACTAGGATCTCAAGAAACATTTTTGGTGGCCGGGTATGAAAGCCGATGTTGCTAAATACGTAGGAGAATGTTTGACGTGTTCTAAGGTCAAAGCTGAGCATCAGAAACCATCAGGTCTACTTCAACAACCCGAAATCCCGGAATGGAAATGGGAAAACATTACCATGGATTTCATTACTAAATTGCCAAGGACTGCAAGTGGTTTTGATACTATTTGGGTAATAGTTGATCGTCTCACCAAATCAGCACACTTTCTGCCAATAAGAGAAGATGACAAGATGGAGAAGTTAACATGACTGTATTTGAAGGAAGTCGTCTCCAGACATGGAATACCAATCTCTATTATCTCTGATAGGGATGGCAGATTTATTTCAAGATTCTGGCAGACATTACAGCAAGCATTAGGAACTCGTCTAGACATGAGTACTGCCTATCATCCACAAACTGATGGGCAGAGCGAAAGGACGATACAAATGCTTGAAGACATGCTACGAGCATGTGTTATTGATTTCGGAAACAGTTGGGATCGACATCTACCGTTAGCAGAATTTTCCTACAACAACAGCTACCATTCAAGCATTGAGATGGCGCCGTTAGAAGCACTTTATGGTAGAAAGTGCAGGTCTCCGATTTGTTGGAGTGAAGTGGGGGATAGACAGATTACGGGTTCGGAGATTATACAAGAAACTACCGAGAAGATCATCCAAATTCAACAACGATTGAAAACCGCCCAAAGTCGACAAAAGAGCTACGCTGACATTAAAAGAAAAGATATAGAATTTGAAATTGGAGAGATGGTCATGCTTAAAGTTGCACCTTGGAAAGGCGTTGTTCGATTTGGTAAACGAGGGAAATTAAATCCAAGGTATATTGGACCATTCAAGATTATTGATCGTGTCGGACCAGTAGCTTACCGACTTGAGTTACCTCAACAACTCGCGGCTGTACATAACACTTTCCATGTCTCGAATTTGAATAAATGTTTTGCTAAAGAAGAACTCACTATTCCGTTAGATGAAATCCAAATCAATGAAAAACTTCAATTCATCGAAGAACCCGTCGAAATAATGGATCGTGAGGTTAAAAGACTTAAGAAAAACAAGATACCAATTGTTAAGGTTCGATGGAATGCTCGTAGAGGACCCGAGTTCACCTGGGAGCGTGAAGATCAGATGAAGAAGAAATAGCCGCATCTATTTCCAGAAGATTCGTCAACACCTTCAACAGCTTAAAATTTCGAGACAAAATTTATTTAACGGGTAGGTACTGTAGTGACCCGAACTTTTCCATGTTTATATATATTAATTGAGATTGATATTTACATGATTAAATGTTTCCAACATGTTAAGCAATCAAACTTGTTAAGACTTGATTAATTGAAATATGTTTCATATAGACAATTGACCACCCAAGTTGACCGGTGATTCACGAACGTTAAAACTTGTAAAAACTATATGATGATATATATATGGATATATATATAGTTAACATGATATTATGATAAGTAAACATATCATTAAGTATATTAACAATGAACTACATATGTAAAAACAAGACTACTAACTTAATTATTTTTAAACGAGACATATATGTAACGATTATCGTTGTAAAGATATTTAATGTATATATATATATCATATTAAGAGATATTCATACATGATAATATCATGATAATATAATAATTTAAAATCTCATTTGATATTATAAACATTGGGTTAACAACATTTAACAAGATCGTTAACCTAAAGGTTTCAAAACAACACTTACATGTAACGACTAACGATGACTTAACGACTCAGTTAAAATGTATATACATGTAGTGTTTTAATATGTATTTATATACTTTTGAAAGACTTCAATACACTTATCAAAATACTTCTACTTAACAAAAATGCTTATAATTACATCCTCGTTCAGTTTCATCAACAATTCTACTCGTATGCACCCGTATTCGTACTCGTACAATACACAGCTTTTAGATGTATGTACTATTGGTATATACACTCCAATGATAAGCTCTTAGCAGCCCATGTGATTCACCTAACACATGTGGGAACCATCATTTGGCAACTAGCATGAAATATCTCATAAAATTACAAAAATATGAGTAATCATTCATGACTTATTTACATGAAAACAAAATTACATATCCATTATATCTAATCCATACACCAATGACCAAAAACACCTACAAACACTTTCATTCTTCAATTTTCTTCATCTAATTGATCTCTCTCAAGTTCTATCTTCAAGTTCTAAGTGTTCTTCATATATTCTACAAGTTCTAGTTACATAAAATCAAGAATACTTTCAAGTTTGCTAGCTCACTTCCAATCTTGTAAGGTGATCATCCAACCTCAAGAAATCTTTGTTTCTTACAGTAGGTTATCATTCTAATACAAGATAATAATCATATTCAAACTTTGGTTCAATTTCTATAACTATAACAATCTTATTTCAAGTGATGATCTTACTTGAACTTGTTTTCGTGTCATGATTCTGCTTCAAGAACTTCGAGCCATCCAAGGATCCGTTGAAGCTAGATCCATTTTTCTCTTTTCCAGTAGGTTTATCCAAGGAACTTAAGGTAGTAATGATGTTCATAACTGTAAGGATTCAAAAGATTACCAAGTTTCCATATCCATATATGTTTATGTCTAAAATCAATTTAGTTAACATAGAAAGCGGAAGCATTTTGATTTTAATCTTTACCAAGTTTAACCACTTAAACATGAATCCCAAAATAGATCAAGTCAAGATAATATGCTTACAAAGTAAGAGAGCTAGTTTAGAGTTATACCTTCTCCAAGTTAGGAGGTTATTTACTTCCAAGAATGATGAATTTGAAGATGAAAACACCAAGCTTATGCTTCTCCAATATCACCCTCAACCTTGGCTAGACTTTGTAACCTCAACACTCTTGTTAATCTAGCTTGAAACCCACTTTTATGTACTCAAAATTCTGGACAGCAGGTACCAAGAAAGATGATGATGAATGGAGTTCCAAAAGCATGAAACCTCAAGAGATTATACCCCAAACTTGACACCAACACTTAGTACATTGGTTAGGATTTTTGACACTTGAAATCAAGCTTTCAAAGATGAACTTGAGAACCCCTTTTGGTCCCAAACAGCCCACGGCTGAATGCAGCTGCAGAATGCAGTTTTTTTTCTTGGTTTACTTGATTTAATTGCATGTGTTACTTGCTACTAGTCAAGGGACATGTCTATATGGAGGTGTGTTATGGAAAGCAACAAAATGAGCATGGGATAGACTTTCTTGGAGCTACAAAATCTGCCCACTTTCTATTATTTTATAACAAGAGTGTTTTTATAAAACTTGTAACAAATTTTATAAAAAAAACTTGTATAAAACTAATATGTATTTGTTACTTGCAATAATTTTATAAACCATTTTATAAAATATAACATAACATAATTATTTAAACCTATAAATAATTAAATCCACATCATATATAAATTATCCAAATAATTTATCTCAAGTGATTGTAATTTAGAAAACCGATTTTCTAAAGTTCAAGTGTCGCGTATTTATTTAACAATCCAACCGTTAAAATAAATACATATAAAGTGTTGGTAAGCTTGTTATTGGGTATGACCCGACTTGGATCAAAACATATTAGCCACATTAATTTAATATGTCTCTCGGGCATACGAAAAACCTTCAATCTCCCACTTGCACGAGAAAACATAAGAAATTAATGCAAGTGATGGATACAGCCTAACACACCGTCCATCACCCATAATATGTTATGACTTTGTGCCATTCAATAACATCATCCCTTTCGAGTTCCCATCTCGAATATGATTAGGTGAATCTTTCATTATTTCCTTTCGTCCTAGATGTCATGTTAAATCCAAGAGATACAGAGTGATCACTCTCTTATAGATTTAACTTTTCAGGCCTTAGACATCTGACTCTCAACGAATAAGAGGGACAAATTCCATCTTGACTACATACGTCCTAGATATACACTTTGTAATATACCTGAGTTCTTCCTTATGTACTACCATGTTTCAGAATAGCGAAGGAAAGAATCAAGGCACAGTACTTGGTGAATATCCGAACCCAATATGTATCTCAGGTCAGAGGATACAATGATATTCGCCTTTACTCAAGATTACATGTGATCAACCACAAAAGTTCTATACAGTAATTCTTGAGAGCGGGTCTTCCAATATTTGTTTCCCACAAATATCTATGAACCTTGGTTGCAGCCTTGCCCCACATTCAACTTATGAATGTATACCAATCCGAGTTCATAATAGTCTAAACCTCACACTTGTTCCCACAAATGTGATCAACTACGGAATTTAGAATAATAGTTTATTCATGGATGAAATATGCTATATTGGAACATGACTCATAATTAAATTAATACCACAATTATATTAATGAGTTTGAACTAATTCGTTCCGTTACAATACATAAAGTAGATCAATTCCAATCACTAGAATATCGAAGCCCTAACGCACAAACATGTCCCTCATGTTTTGGCCCATGTAAAAGCTTCGTGAGTGGATCCGCAACATTATGATCTGTGTGAACTTTGTGAATACATATCTTTCCCTTTTCAACCTCATCCCTGATGTAGTTGAATCTCCGCTCAATGTGACGAGTCTTTTGATGAGCACGAGGTTCCTTGATTTGAGCAATCGCACCCTCGTTGTCACAAAAGATCTCAAGAGGGTCCTGAATGGAAGGGACCACTCCTAAGTCGTCGATGAATTTCTTCATCCATGCAGCTTCCTGAGCTGCCAGTGAGGCGGCAATGTACTCCGACTCTGTAGTGGATAACGCAACAACTTCCTGTTTCGCACTCTTCCAAGAGACCGCACCACCATTTAACATGAAGACATAACCGGATTGTGATCGAGAGTCATCTCGATCAGTTTGGAAACTCGCGTCCACGTAACCTTTTATAGCGAGTTCCTCCTCACCAGACCCGTATATTAGAAACATATCCTTAGTTCTCCTAAGGTATTTCAATATACTTTTAACAGCAATCCAATGACTGTTTCCTGGGTTGTTCTGGTATCTACTTGTCAAGCTTAGAGCGCATGACACATCCGGTCTAGTACATATCATTGCATACATGATAGACCCAATAGCGGATGCATATGGGACTTTCTTCATTCTCTCTTGTTCATCTTTCGTGGTAGGACACTGAGATGAACTGAGAATGGTTCCTCTTTGAATAGGTACCAAACCTTTCTTAGAGTTTTCCATCTTGAACCTTTTCAAGATTTTATCAATGTATGTACTTTGACTTAAACCTATCAATTTCTTGGATCTATTCCTATAGATTCCTATCCCCAAAATGTATTGTGCTTCTCCAAGATCCTTAATGGAGAAGCAACTCTTTAGCCAAGTTTTGACTCCTTGCATTGTGGTAATATCATTCCCAAATAATAATATATCATCCACATATAGTACAAGGAACATGATAGTGCTCCCACTAGCTTTCTTATATACACAAGCTTCATCACCATTTTTAATAAAGCCAAATTTCTTTGCCTCTTCATTAAAACGATGATTCCACATTCTAGATGCTTGTTTCAATCCGTAGATTGATTTCTTTAACTTGCATACCATTTTAGGATTTTTCGGATCAACAAAACCTTCGGGCTGTACCATATAGACATCTTCCTCAAGATATCCATTCAGGAAAGCGGTTTTGACATCCATTTGCCATATTTCATAGTCGTAGTGAGCAGCAATGGCAAATAATATCCTAATAGACTTTAGCATTGCCACTGGCGAGAAAGTTTCATCATAATCAACCCCTTGAGTTTGAGTGAAACCTTTTGCAACAAGTCTAGCTTTATATGTATCCAAGTTTCCATGTATGTCGGTTTTCATTTTGAAAAGCCATTTGCAATCAACTAGCTTGGAGCTAGGAGGTTGCACAACAAGTTCCCAAACTTGGTTTTCGTACATGGATTGCATCTCGGCGTTCATGGCTTCCTGCCATTTATCTTTATCAATTCTTGATAAAGCATCTTTGTAGTTTGTCGGTTCATCCAAATCAACCGTATAGCAACCATCTATGAGAAACCCATATCTCTCGGGAGGATTACTAATCCTACTAGATCTTCGAACGTCTTGTGTACCTTGATCATCCACTTGATCATTTTCAACATCCTCATGTTGAGTACTAGTGTCAACCAATTGTGTATCATCGGCTTGATCTTGTACCTCTACAAGATCTATCTTCCTTTCACCATCACCTTCCATAAGGAACTTGGTTTCAAGGAATTCCGCTTTCCGAGCAACAAATACGGTTTGCTCGGATGGATCATAGAAGTAATATCCCATGTCATCTTTGGGATATCCTATGAAGATACACTTTGTGGATCGAGCATGTAGCTTATTTGCTACATAACGCTTAGGATAAGCTTCACATCCCCATACTTTTAAGTATGAAAGAGAAGGAGGTTTTCCAAACCACATCTCATGAGGAGTTCGTTCCACCTTCTTGGTTGGGGCCATATTTAAAATACGAGCTGCGGAGCTTAGACAATAACCCCAAAATGATAGAGGCAGCGAGCTTCTTGCCATCATAGATCGAACCATATCCATTAGGGTTCGGTTCCTCCTTTCGGAAACTCCATTAAGTTGGGGTGTTCCGGGTGGAGTAAGTTGTGAGATAATCCCACAACTCCTAAGATGATCTTGGAAGGCATCGCTTAGGTATTCACCTCCTCTATCGGTACGTAGTACCTTAATTGTCTTATTGAGTTGATTTTGTACTTCGTTTTGATATTCTTTGAATGCTTCAAACGTTTCGTCCTTGTGTCTTAATAAGTAGACATATCCGAAACGACTAAAGTCATCAATGAAAGTAACAAAGTATCTTTCACCTTTCCTAGTCATGGGTTTAAAGGGTCCACATACATCCGAATGTATTAATCCCAATAAATCTTTAGCCCTTTCATAGGTCCCTTTGAAAGGTGCTTTAGTCATCTTGCCTTGTAAACAAGATTCACATACTTCAAACGAATCCATTTCAATTGATTTCAAAAGTCCATTCTTTTGAAGTGTATGTATTCGGTTCTTGTTTATGTGACCAAGGCGACAATGCCATAAGTAGGAATCACTCAAATCCCTTTTGAGTTTCTTGGTGCTTGTATGGTACATTGAGCTACTAGATGATGTGTCATCATGAACCAATTCATAAATTCCATTTGAAGGCGAAGCCTTGAAATAGAATACATTATCTTTAGAAACATGAATATCATCATCAATAAAATTAACAACGTAACCACATTGTTTTAAGCGAGAAATAGAAATAATGTTTCTACACAAATCCGGAGCATACAAAACATTTTCTAAAATAAGTTCCAATTCGCTTGGAAGCTTTAATATAAAATCTCCTTGAGCTTTAACATGCACCTTTGCACCATTGCCCATGTAGAGACTTGATGTTCCCGCCTTATGATCACTTCTTTTGAACCCCTGCAAAGAATTGCAAATATGAGTTCCACATCCAGTGTCTAATACCCATGTATTAGAAGAAGTAATACTTAGCTCTATATATACCATATATATATTACCTGAGGTTTGCCCTGCATCCCTCTTGTCCTTCAACTCTTTAAGATAGACCGGACAGTTTCGTTTCCAATGACCCATCTCACCGCAACCGAAACATGGGTCTTCCTTGGGGTTTGCCTTCTCGGCTACCTTTTGCTTCTTAGCCTTGTTGATGGTTGGGGTAACCATCTTCCCTTTCCCTTTGCCTTGATGGGCGGGTCCTTTTCTCTTAGCCACTTTTGGCTTAGAGGTGTTACCTTTAGACCCACTTTGATCGATTGCTAACACGGGTAAAGTCCTTTTACCCATGCTTGTTTCCGCCGTCCTAAGCATACCATGAAGCTCACCTATGCTCTTATCCATCCCATTCATGTTGTAATTAATTACAAATTGATCAAACCTCTTTGATAGGGAGTTAAGGATAAGATCGGTGGCTAACTCATTAGATATGTTAAGGTTAAGACGGTTAGCACGATCGATAAGGCTCTTCATCTTAAGTACATAAGATGAAACCGATTGGGTATCATCCATACGACAAGCATGAAGCGCCCGAACCGTTTCAAAACGCTCAACACGTGCTTGTTGGAGAAACATCTCCTTCAATTGTGTTATCATGTCGTATGCGCTATGATGCTCGAAATCCTTTTGGAGTTCGGGTATCATAGTCCCAAGCATTAAGCATGAGACTTGAAGGGAGTCGTGGCAATACTTATCGTAAGAGGCCATTGCCTCCACATCACTCTCATCCGGTTGATCGGGAATGGGGTCCTCAAGCACATACATTTTATCCTCTTGTTTGAGGACAATCCGAAGATTGCGGAACCAATCCATAAAATTTGTATGGTTGAGTTTGTCTTTCTCGAGGAGAGACCGTAACGATAGGTTGTTAAAGTTAAGTGGTGCGTTGTTTATGTTGTTGTTGTTATTAGCGGCCATCTACAAAATTCAACAAAGTTCTTTTAAGTATCGATTTGGATTTAATAAACAATGCCCTTTTAATTTGTTTTATTAAATATTAGAATCCAACGGTAAATCAAATTTCGGTTAGGTGACCTTTATCCCGTCATTTGATTTAGCTAGGTAGTCATAATGACAATTGCAATCCTTTTGCAACTTCTAAGTTATGGGATCATGCAATCCTTTTGCATGGCATATTAATCCCATCAACGCCTATTTGTTCCTCATGCTTCGGTGACCCTAAGTTCATGATTCCCAAATCAAGTCGTCCTACTTGTGTAGACATGTAGACTTAACATACAAGTGGTTAGGTGACCTTTATCCCACAAGCATGCAAAGTGTACTTTATTCATATTAGTTCACTCATGACGGTTAGGTGACCTTTATCCCATCATGAGATTCCTAATATGTCTAAGTGTTTCCACAAAAGGATGGCGTTTAACTTGTTTATCTTGTATTAGTAAAGGGATTTTAGGTTTTCTACATTCTAGTTTAGAAAACAAAGTGCTATACACCAACATGCATTTGGTGTGTAGTATGTTTATGAAAAACCCATTTTCATGTGCCTTTTAGTAACCAATTACTAGTTTTAACCATTTCATTACCTTTTTAAATAAACCATTTTATTCAAGTCTAATAACCAATTATTAGTGTCATTTTGTTATGTTTTATTATAACCATTTTATAATGTATTATGCAAGTGTAATCATGTGATGATCTTGTAGCAACCAAACATACAAACATACACAAACATGCATAGCAAAGTGTTCACAATCAAGAGCCATTTTGGTAGACATTTGTTTAGCCAATAAACAAATGTCACCTAAGGGGTTAAACCAAAGTAAGAGATTTTACCAAAATCTCCCACTTAATCTTGTAATCTTCAAAACTTCATCTTGTAATCTTCTTCATGAATCTTCACTTTCATTTTACAAAATCATATCCTAATACAATTTTTCTAGAAAATGAAATAACAACCTATTCTATTTTACAAACCAAAATAGAACAAATTACATACAAAATTACAAGATTAATTACAACCTTTCCAAACCAAAAATTACAAAATAATTACAACCATAAGAATGAATATTACAAATCAAGAATAATCACCAAATCATTCAACCAAACAAACACACGGTCTAGGCTCGATTGTGAACAACAACATAACAATAATCTTGGCCAAACTTGAAGTCCAAACCCACTTTTGGAGCTCCAAAAATTCGGCCTACACCATAAACCCCACCAAAACTCAAAATTTTTACATTCTACTTTCATGCATGTTAGTAGATTGTAAAATAAATGAGTTTTCTAGCCAAAAACAAGAAGCATATTCCTATGACTTTGGCTCTTGATACCATTGTAAGGATTCAAAAGATTACCAAGTTTCCATATCCATATATGTTTATGTCTAAAATCAATTTAGTTAACATAGAAAGCGGAAGCATTTTGATTTTAATCTTTACCAAGTTTAACCACTTAAACATGAATCCCAAAATAGATCAAGTCAAGATAATATGCTTACAAAGTAAGAGAGCTAGTTTAGAGTTATACCTTCTCCAAGTTAGGAGGTTATTTACTTCCAAGAATGATGAATTTGAAGATGAAAACACCAAGCTTATGCTTCTCCAATATCACCCTCAACCTTGGCTAGACTTTGTAACCTCAACACTCTTGTTAATCTAGCTTGAAACCCACTTTTATGTACTCAAAATTCTGGACAGCAGGTACCAAGAAAGATGATGATGAATGGAGTTCCAAAAGCATGAAACCTCAAGAGATTATACCCCAAACTTGACACCAACACTTAGTACATTGGTTAGGATTTTTGACACTTGAAATCAAGCTTTCAAAGATGAACTTGAGAACCCCTTTTGGTCCCAAACAGCCCACGGCTGAATGCAGCTGCAGAATGCAGTTTTTTTTCTTGGTTTACTTGATTTAATTGCATGTGTTACTTGCTACTAGTCAAGGGACATGTCTATATGGAGGTGTGTTATGGAAAGCAACAAAATGAGCATGGGATAGACTTTCTTGGAGCTACAAAATCTGCCCACTTTCTATTATTTTATAACAAGAGTGTTTTTATAAAACTTGTAACAAATTTTATAAAAAAAACTTGTATAAAACTAATATGTATTTGTTACTTGCAATAATTTTATAAACCATTTTATAAAATATAACATAACATAATTATTTAAACCTATAAATAATTAAATCCACATCATATATAAATTATCCAAATAATTTATCTCAAGTGATTGTAATTTAGAAAACCGATTTTCTAAAGTTCAAGTGTCGCGTATTTATTTAACAATCCAACCGTTAAAATAAATACATATAAAGTGTTGGTAAGCTTGTTATTGGGTATGACCCGACTTGGATCAAAACATATTAGCCACATTAATTTAATATGTCTCTCGGTCATACGAAAAACCTTCAATAACATCATTCGATTCATACATATAAAGCTATCTTATTCGAAGGTTTAAACTTGTAATCACTAGAACAAAGTTTAGTTAATTCTAAACTTGTTCGCAAACAAAAGTTAATCCTTCTAACTTGACTTTTAAAATCAACTAAACACATGTTCTATATCTATATGATATGCTAACTTAATGATTTAAACCCTGGAAACACGAAAAATACCGTAAAACCGGATTTACGCCGTCGTAGTAACACCGCGGGCTGTTTTGGGTTAGTTAATTAAAAACTATGATAAACTTTGATTTAAAAGTTGTTATTCTGAGAAAATGATTTTTATTATGAACATGAAACTATATCCAAAAATTATGGTTAAACTCAAAGTGGAAGTATGTTTTCTAAAATGGTCATCTAGACGTCGTTCTTTCGACTGAAATGACTACCTTTACAAAAATGACTTGTAACTTATTTTTCCGACTATAAACCTATACTTTTTCTGTTTAGATTCATAAAATAGAGTTCAATATGAAACCATAGCAATTTGATTCACTCAAAACGGATTTAAAATGAAGAAGTTATGGGTAAAACAAGATTGGATAATTTTTCTCATTTTAGCTACGTGAAAATTGGTAACAAATCTATTCCAACCATAACTTAATCAACTTGTATTGTATATTATGTAA